>NW_005871385.1:451718-574218 GCF_000147115.1 Myotis lucifugus
CTTTCCTTTCCACCCAGCCATTTACAGACCTTACAAACTTAACAAAAAAATAAAAATTAAATTGCTGTATAGTTATAATATTGTAGAATATAATATAATGTTGAAGCTGAAAAATATAGCTAACCCCAGGAGTTTATATTTTGTATGACACTCTTTTCACAAAGTTCAAAGACAAAATTAAACTATATATATATATATACACTCAGAAAATATGTTAATTTTATCTTAACACAAAATGTATATTTTAAATATATATTATAAAACTAAATACATATGGTAAATACATATGTGATAAAACTAAATATATTTGATATATATGATAAAACTAAAAAGAAAAGAGGAAATAATGAATCACCCATAATCAATTCATGATTGTGTTTACTACCTTAAGGGGGAGGCCAAGGGTTGGAATAGGAGGGGGGCATATAGGTCATTGTAACTTATTGGTAATGTTCTTGGTTTAGGGGTGAGGGCAAAGGAGTTCATTACAAATATAGGGTGTCCCCCAAAATGTACACACACACTTTGAATAATTATAGAGGCCATGCTTATTAAAATACATTTCATTTTCAAAATTGAGCTATCAGTTGTTAAAGTGTGCATACATTTTGGGGGGACACTCTGTATGTATTAATATAAAGGAGGGCTATCCATGGATTAATGCTGAGAGAGTGTCATGAACCAAAGAATATAGAAAATGAACTCAGGTTACCTAAGATTCAAACAAATAGTGACAAAGAACAATGAAAGTAATGTGCGTACATTGTAAAAATTTGGATATACATATAATATATGTAATTATAAAAGAGAAAAAGGTTTCACTGGTTATTTCGTCAGGTATAAATATTATAATTAACATTGTATTGTTATAACTTTCCATTTCTTTCCTTATGAATCAAAACAATTTTTTAAATTATACTAAAAAAATCACTTAATGTCAAGTTGGTAAAGTCTATGCCCTGTGGGAGCTGTTTAGGTCAGGCTACCCACTCCCGGTTCCGACCAGCCTGGCCTCAGCCCCCATCAGCCATTAGCTATTGAAGCGCAGACGGCGGCGCACGCGGGGACCGGGTCGGAGCTGGGCTCCTCTACGAACCTGACAGCCCCGCCCACCGCGCTCAGCTTCCGGGAACACCCTGGGGGCGTGTCTAAGGCGCCAGGCGGCCCTCAGCGCGAGCCCAGGTAAAAGGGGCGGGACTCGGAGGAGCCTGGCGTCGCGGCGTGATGACGTCAACACTGCGCCTGGCGTGGCGTGCCCGGCGTGAGCAGCCGCCGTTCGCCGGGTTGCTCCCGGCTCTCGAGCTGAGGGAGAGGGTTGCGTGCTGTCGGCCGGCCGAGATGTCACAGGCCTTCGGCGCTGTGGACGAGGACGAGGAGCTGGCGGAGGACTGTCCTGAACTGGTCCCCATTGAGGCGAAGCAAAGCGAGCAGGAGGAAAAGTCTGGCCCCGACGCTAAGATCCCAGTCACAATTATCACCGGGTATTTAGGTAACTAACCATCCCGGTCAGAGAACCCGTGTATCTTGGGATTCGGGGGGGCTCACAGATTTTAGGCATTCCGGCCACCGGCCAGCAGCAAATGCCTCCGGAGGTACGGGCTGGGCCTCTGGCTCCCCGATTCACACTTACCGTGTGAGACTCAACATTAACCTCGCATTTTGAAACTAGCTCTGGTTTTGCGGTCTGAAGCCCGGACCCGCCCCCAAACCACGCCCGCGACCTTTAACAATTACCTTTCTGAAGCTTATCTACCTCATTTGAAAATGCAAACCATACCGGTCACCTGTCGAGTTTCTCCTCTGCAAAATGGGGTCAGAAATACGTATCTTGTAAGTCTATTGCCACTAAAGGATGCCCTGCCGGTAAAATGCTCCACACTAGGGGCGGGCCTAGTCAATTCCCCTTCCCCTCAGCCATTCCCCAGCGATTCCTGGACATACCACCTCTCTCAAACTTTTATTTTTCGTTTGTTTGAGATCTGTTTTCAAAGCACTGTAGGAGAAAGGGTAAGAATAAAAGCTCTGCCCTCCAAGACTTTTTTTTTGCTTTTTAATCGTTTATTTTTCAATTAACAGTTGACACACAATATTATGTTTCAGGTGTGCACCCCAGTGATTAGACATTAGAGACCTTCCTAAGTGATCCTCCGAGCTGACACCATACCCCGTTATCAGGATATGACTGACTGTAGCCCCTGTTACATCCCCATGACTGTTCTGTAACCGCCGATCTCTACTTCTAACTCCCTTCACCCTTTCCACCCATCCTGCCAGCACCCATCTCTATCTATGTGTCTGTTTTTGTTCTGTTCGTTAATTTTGTTGTTGTTTTTTAGATTCAATTGTTGATAGGTATAATGTATGTATTGCCATTTTATTGTTCATATTGTTTGTTTTTTTCCTTCTTCTTAAAAAAGACCCTTTAACATTTCATGTAACATTGGGTTGGCAGTGATGTGCTTCTTTGGCTTTGTCTTGACGGGGAAGCTCATTGTATGTCCTTTGATTCTGAATGATAGCTTTGCCCGGTAGAGTAATCTTTGTTAGAGGTTCATGCTTTTCGTCACTTTAAGTATTTCTTGTCGATCCCTTCTGGCCTGCAGAGTTTCTGATGAGAAATCAGCAGTCGTGTGGGGCCTCCTTTGTAGGTAACCGCTTGTTTCTTGTTGCTTTTAAGAGTCTCTCTTTGGCTTTAACCTTTTGCATTTTAATTGTGATGTGTCTTGGTGTGGGCCTTGCGTCTTGTTTGGGACTCTGCGCTTCCTGAACTTGTGTGTCTGTTTCCTTCACCATGTTAGGGAAGTTTTAGGACTTGTCAGCTCCGTTTCAGGAGGCTCTGACTGCTGGTTGTTGTGTAGTGTAGTTGTAACTTCGATGTGGCTGTGGGAGGATGTGAGTGCCACATTTACTGACGCTGTTATCTTGACCAGAAGCAGATTGTATGTCTTTAAACTGAGGTCGTCCAAGAACGCACTGGGACACTTGCGTTCATAGGTTTGCAAACATGCTACAGTTCCCTGAAGGGCAGTTGATGCGCTTACACTAGAGGTACTTAATTGGAAAAGTTTGAAAAGTATTATTTGAAAGCCTTACAGTTAAATAGAAGGGCTAGAATAAATACATGACCCTATTAAAAGTGTGGGGAAATGTAAAAAAAGTGAAATGATTTGGGGAAATAATACCATTCCTAGATGCTACTAGAGACCTGCACAAACTTGGTGCACCTGAGGACCTTTTACATAAAAAATAAGAATTAAATCACTGGTGTTTCTTTTTTGTTTGTTTTGTAGACTATAAGCTTATTTCTGTTTTTACTCAGGACTAATTTTATAATGGAGTTTATTTTTGGTATTTTTCCACTGTTATTCAGAGATTGCTCTTCTGTGAAATGGAACAAATTCCTTGTCCAAAACAGTACAGTTTGACTTGCCCCTCTGGCCTTCTTCATTTTGCATACTGGTAGGTCAGCTGAGCATTGGAGATAATGGTCTGAAACTTAGGAATGAGGCTCATGCCAGCAACCTGTTGTTGAATCTAGGCTATAGTCTCACTGCTTATTCTTGATCATCATTTTCTATTTCTTGAAACATTGTTCCTTCCGCTTCCATCACATTTTTCTTCCAATATTTCCACCTACTTCTCTGGTTTCTCCTTTAAAAATTTCCCCTCCTCTGTCCATTCTTTGAGCTTCATACCCAGATAGTTTCTATTTTGATGTTCCACAGACATTTCAAACTCAGAATATCCAAGACTTCATGTTATCATCCACCTCAAATCCTTTTGCTCCTGTGATCCCAACCACCTAAAAGCTTCCTGACTAGTCTTGAGTCCTGATGCCCTTTTAATATATTCCATGTATTTTAGCCTTAGTGGTCTTTATTAACATCAATCTGACTGTGTCACACCCTTCTGTGGTTTCCATTTGGGTTAAAGTTCAAATTCCTTAACGTGAATTACAAGGTCCTGTATGGTCTGGCTCTTGACAAGCTCTCCAGCCTGCAAAACTGTGACCCAACATTGACCTACTTCTAAATGGTACCAGGAACTTCAACCCTTGTATATTCTTCTTTTTTTCTTTTTAATATATTTTTATTGATTTCAGAGAGGAAGGGAGAGGGGGAGAGAGAGAGAAACAGCAATGATGAGAGAGAATCATTGATCAGCTGCCTCCTGCCTGCTCCACACCAGGAATCGAGCCTGCAACCCAGGCATGTGCCCTGACCAGGAATCGAACGGTGACCTCCAGGTTCATAGGTCAATGCTCAACCACTGAGCCACACCAGTTAGGCCCTTGTATATTCTTCTTACTCTTATTCTTCTGGCTAGATGTCCTCTTAGGTGCTCCAGAACATCTTATACATCTATTAAATAGCATCCTGTGACATAATTGCCTCTTTATTGATCTGAATTGCCCTTCCTGTACTAGTTAATGCCTTTAAGCGGCATGAAGGTAGAGGCAGTTTATCTCTGTCTTGTGCTCTTTTCACCAAGGTCCAGCATAAAATCTGATCCATAGTAGCTTTTGAATGAACTACATGTTAAAGTCTTTTGCTTCATAATATAATTAATTATTAAGCCTTAGTAATTTTATAAGATCTCTTACAACCTCCCCTTCCTTTCCATTTTCACTGCCACTACCTAGTGCAGCACTCATGTCCAGGGCCTCTTTCTTACACTTGGACTGGTTTTAAGAATTTCCTCATGTCCCTGCCTCCTCAAGGTATGTCCCTTCCATTCTATACTTCACACTTCAGTGACATTGAGCTTCCTACATAGAGCACTCTAAACACAAGCCTTCCATCCTTCAACAGTTTTTAAAGGAATATGACCTAGAAATGTTGAAGATATTAATACCCTGATACTCAGTAAATTCCTAGAAATCTTGCAAATCCACTTCAGAAGATATGTACAAGTGCTTGTAATAACAAAACACTGGAAACAATTGAATGTCCACCAACAGAAAAATAGATAAATAAATGATATATTTATACAATTGAAATACAGTACTGTGCAGTTGGGACTTTTTTTTTTTCCTCTCTATGAACTTTGCTGTCTATGGCTCACGAGACAAATGTTTTTCTTCTACTTCAGCTGAACATATTAGGTTTAATATGCCACCTACTGGATAAAGTTAGTGTAGCTTTATGAGTTTATCTTTCTAAAGACTGAATATTCTGTCTTTTGTTATTTCCTACGTCCAGTCTTTATTTTGTGTGTGTGATGCATATATATAAAATCAATTTTATAGGTTGCTTTAAGCATACTAAAAGTAGACATATAGTCAGTTTGAATTGGTGTCTGGTTAATGATGGATGTTGAAATAAAAGGTCTTTATATGTAAGTTTTAGGGAATAAAATCATATATTCTTGGCTAAGAAACATTATCATCATGCAAAAGGATTTAAATATTATATAAACTACATGAATACTTTATTCTTTGGAAGCCATTAGTTCAATATTTTTTTATTTAATAGAAAATTTTAAAGCTCTTATATTAATTGTATTATAAATTATGTAGAAGGCATATTATTTTTGTCATAATGAGATTGAAGAAATCTGTGTGATCCAACTTACAGGAGTATTTATAAAATGTTATGTCAACAAAACATTTTAATACTTTTCAAAGGGTACTTTAATCTTCCTCTGGAATAAACTTGATTAAATAATATTTTTAAAACCATTGTGACTATCTTTTTGTATCTTTAAATTTTGTTATTTTATAAGATCTACAAAATGTATTTTATAGGTGCTGGGAAGACAACACTTCTGAACTATATTTTGACAGAGCAACACAGTAAAAGAGTTGCAGTTATTTTAAATGAATTTGGAGAAGGTAAGTCAAGTTCAACAAATGCTATGCTGCAAGAATTTATAAGATAGTTCATTCCACTTGTGACTTGATATTCCATATTTAAAAATGAAAATGCAACGCATTATAATGTGAATACATTGATTTGGATAGTTTTGGAAGAATGAGATTAATTTCTGTCAAGTTTTATTTTGGACAGATTTTGAATACTGAAATTAGATAGTTTCTATAAAATTTTATTTTGTATAACTTTCACATTCATATCAATGGAATTAAATTTTTACATGAAATAAATTACTCCAGAAGTAAAAATCTATGATATATGATATGAAAGAAAGTTGTTTCAGGAACTAGAAAGATACTTTTGTACTGATTATATTGTTTACTATCGACTTTTGAAAAATTTAAAAATGCTTCATTTATTGTAAGGTTTCCTAGCTGAATGTTTATCAGCAAAGCAATTAAAACTGAAGATTTTAAAAATACGTTGAACATATGGTCTTCATCTTCAGAAAACTTCAATTACCAGTGAAAATACATGCATTAAACATTCCATTTTTTGTCTTTAATGTTGAACTGTAGTTTTAAAAAAATCTATACAGCAGTATAAAACACAGTTCTTAAGTGTGAATTTTAATAAAGGCTCAGTTTAAGCCAAAAAATGTAACTTCTGTGGGATATTTCATAAGGTATACTATTTTTTCTGTTGTAAATTAGTAAAAGAGCTAGTTTTTATGAACAGGATGGGAGGCCTGTCAGTTAACTGTGGCTTCTGGTTCCAGTAAACTAAAGAGAAAAGTCCTGTCAGACAAAATTAAAATCCCAAGATTTTTAAATCACAATCATAAATTCTGGCTTCTTATTAACTGATCTTTTGGATATTGTTAACATTATTTCTTACTACTTTTCTTCATTCTTTCTGGGTCATTGTCACAATTTGTTCTTTACAGCATTCATAATACTTTCCTTCACATTTTATTGATGTTCTCTACACCCTGAATTCTGTGGCAACCCCTTTCAAAGCTCTTTGTCAGCTCCTAACTGAAATATAAACAAAAAATATATGAATGAAAAAAAATTTTTTTGGCTGTTTGTGTTACTGGACATTTAGAACTCTTTCCTGGCTTTGTTATATTTCTTTATTGGGGAAAAAATAAGACTTTTAAAAACAATTCTTACATGATTCTTATGTGTATAAAAATCTCAAATATATTTTTTCTCAAGTAAGCATCGCTAGGAAACTAAATTTAATATTTAAGTGAGCACATTGATTCCCTGGTTAAGCAAACTTCCTCAAATGAACCAAGGTTTTTACTCACATTGGGAATACTGAGTAGACTGTCTAATAGAAACAAAAACAATTTAGAGGAAGAATGAAAAGAAAAATATAGATAAGGACCTTAAGAGGTTGAAGGGCTTATGAAAACTAATATTTAAAACATTATTTAGAAAGTTGACCACAAACAAGAAAGAGTGCCATGGTATGATTCATTAATTTTGGACTTGTCTCCTTAGGGACTTAAATCCTTTGTAAGAAATGAAAGCTAAAATAAGCTGGAGTTAATATAGATTAAGATAAGGAGGCTGCATGAGTAGAATAGAATAAAAGTTATAAAATGCATTTTTTGCTTTGAATTCTCCGTTATTGAGTATCAATTGTATATATACTAGTGGCCAGGTGCAGAGATTTGTGCACATTTAAAGGAAATTAATTAGAAGAAATATGTTAATATCGCTATTCGCCCTTTCTCTATAATAGAAGTGTCAGAGATGAAAGAAAATTAGTAAAATGTATATGAAAATAATGCATAAATTGATTAATAAATAGCAACATGATATAACAACAAAGACATATAAAAACAACAAAAACATGATATAAAAACAACATTGATAAAAACAGTGACTGATAAATTGATTAAACTTATTCTAATATCTCCCTGTATACCACATTAAGAGTAAAAACACTTTCAGAGTACCTGACTAATTTCCCTTGTGATGAAGTATTTACAACTTTAACGTCACACGCTCTTCAAACTCAAGCGAAAGCAGCATATAACTGACCATGTCCCAAAATGGGTTCAGGTAGGAGTATTCCTATTCTGTCTGGATTGCTCCCAGCAAGAGCTTTATATGTATCGCACATGCACGAGTCAACTAGAGGCCCAGTGCACGAAAATTCGTGCACTCGGAGTCCCTCAGCCCAGCCTGTACCCTCTCGCAGTCCGGGAACCCTCAGGGAATGTCTGACTGATGGCTTAGGCCCGCTCCCCACGGGACATCCTTAGCACTGCCGTGGAGGCAGGAGAAGCTCCCGCCAACGCCACTGCGCTCGCCAGCTGTGAGCCTGGCTTCTGGCTGAGCAGAGCTCCCCCTGTGGGAGCACACTGACCACCAGGGGGGCAGACACTCAACGCAGGAGCTGCTCCCTGGTGGTCAGTGCACATCATAGCAACCGGTCATCTGCCATTCAGTCAATTTGCATATTAGCTTTTTATTATATAGGATTGCCAGTGCACATCATATGTACCAGCTAGTCAGTCGGACAGTCGGTCACTTAGCCTTTTATATATATAGGTGGGGTTTATTTGGTTGCTAGTGAGCATAATCTAAAGAGTACTTTTTATTATTTCAGGAAGTGCAGTGGAGAAATCTTTAGCTGTGAGCCAAGGTGGAGAGCTCTACGAAGAATGGCTGGAACTTAGAAATGGTTGCCTGTGCTGTTCAGTAAAGTGAGGAATGTGTTTACAGTGTGCTTGTTGGTTTACTGTAAATGTTAACTGATTATATTTCTAGCTTTGATTTCTTGTGTAATTTTACTGAATTTACACAGTCTGCTTCATTGTATTTTCAAATAGAAAATAGACTTAAAGTGTTTCTTGCTATCTTATTTCTTTTTCTACATGCTCTAATACTTTGGTCCTTTTATTGAGTTTTTTTTTTTGATGTCAGGGTTTATTTAATCTCTGTGGTGTATGAAAGTCTCATTTTATCTTTGAAAACTGGCCTGAGTTTAATAAGTCATTGGTCTTTGTTCCAAGACTGCATCCTCTAAAAACAAAAATGAATGACTATTAAAAAAAAGAGAAAATCCTCACATTATTTTCCACCAGTTATAGTTCTTTCCAAGGACTATCTATTTTATTCACTAATATACCACAGATCTTAGAAAAGGACACATAGCAGTCACTCAAGTATTTGTTGAGTGAATTAGGAAAATTAACAACTGCACTGTGAGTTTTGTATATTCTAGTGAATTAAATTTCTTCTACATCATTTACTATCTTAGGTGTTTGACTTTGAGTCAAATGTACTAACAAGGCTAAAGTCATAATAGGTTTTCTTAAACAACCAAAATGCATCTATTAATTATTTTCTTGTACTTTTTATGTTATAAGGAAAAAAACCTGGTACTCTAATTTAAAACAGAGATAAATGGTATTTACTAGTAGTATCCTTCTAGCTGTTATATTAAACTACTGTAATTCACAAATTTATTACTATTTTGGATGTTGACTTTTTTCAAAAGATATAAAAATAATAGATTCTGACTTATTTTATAGTCAGGTATAGCAAACATTTCCTCTGCTTTTAATTTTAGTAAAATTAAGTATTAACTTATCATGTATTTGATTTCTTTTTATTTATCAGTGTATATGCATCTATTTTTTCCCTTCACTGGTAAATATTGGATGGACATTTTGTTAGAAATTTGGGAGTGAGTTAAATTTTCACATGCCTAAAGATATTTTTGTCTCAGATTGCTGAATATATTTTTTAATTTTTGTAATGATTGCTTTAAAATATTTAGGCCAATACCTAATAGTATATTTTGGTATTCTCCAGGGACAATGGTCTTAGAGCTATTGAGAATTTGATGCAGAAGAAGGGGAAATTTGATTACATACTGTTAGAGACCACGGGATTAGCAGATCCTGGTAAGAAACAGTATTATTAGTAACCATAATATAGTTCTTAAATATTTTAAAATAAATATACTAGAGAAATCTCTAAAATGAGTTTTAAAGCTTTATTCTAGATTTAAAAACATTTTTTTGGTTAAGAGGAAAAATATGTGTTGTCATGTTCTTTAGAAGATGAATCACAATCAAAGTACTTAGTACTTTTAATCTGAAAATAGAATTTGAAGTTTTATTGATTGTTTCAGGGTTTTTAGTAGAAACAAAAATTGTTAAAAATATGGAAATTTAGGAAAAATAGAATCATTTTACTTTTAAGTTTATATTTGATTAGTTATACCCTCGCAAGATCTTACCAGTATTTCTGATTATTTCCAATCCAGTTTTCTTAGAGGGTCATTTGTAGCTACTCAAGAGCTTTTGGATTCTAATTTTCATAATACTTATTCCTATAAATTATTGTTAGCATTTTGTTTTTCTGCTACTAAACATAAAATAATTTTGGGGGTAAATCCATAATAATAAAAGGGTAATATGCTAATTAGACCAGACATCATTCCGGACATCCTTCCAGATGAAGCCAGGGCCAGAGGGAAGCTTGGGTTCCGGGTGCTGGTGGGCAGCCGGAGGGAAGCCAGTCTGGGTCCTGGGTGCCAGAGGGAAGCCAGTGCTGGCAGCGGGGGAAGGAAGGCCTATTCTTACACGAATTTCGTGCATCGGGCCTCTAATACTATTAATAAGGTATAGAGTTAAACCAAGCCTTTCTCCTGGTATAGATTGGTTATTCATGAAATTTTTACCTTTGAATGGAATTATATATAAACTTCCCTATTGAAAGCTGCTACACAAAGTCTACCTGTTTCTGTCAGTGGGTTTATTTCCTTCTTACCCAAATAACTTTTTAAAAATATATATGTTTTATTTTTTTAGAGAGAGAGAGAAACATCAGTGTGAGAGAGAAACATTGATTTGTTGCCTCCCATACGCACCCGACCTAGGATCGAACCAGCAACCTAGGTATGTGCCCTGCCCAGGAATCTAACTGGCATTCTTTCAGTGTATAAGATGATGCTCCAACCAACTGAGCCACACCGGCCAGGGTTCCCAAATAACTTTTAGGTAACATTTTTATTCCTACTTTGCAGAACCTTTTCCAAGTCCAACTCATACCATTTTGTTTTGAAAGTCCGATCTATACCATTATTTCTTTTTTATCTGGATCTATGGCATTGGACCATAAAACTATATTAAAGTAAGGTTTGGGGATAATTTATTAAAAGGGTCATAATTATTTAAAAGAAATATTGTAGTATACTGAAGGTTCAAACGTAATAAATGGTATTATACTTAGAAGTATTATATAATAACATTGCCCTCATGTTTTCAAACTAGTATTGAATGGGCTGTTTTGGTCCTTATGGAAGGCCTGGGTTTTTTATACATTTCATACATTTCCAATAGGTTTGACCAATGATACAACTTGAATTATTACATTAGTGTTAAATATTAAATTTACTTAAATCTAGAAAGATAGGAAAATATATGCCTCTTTTTAAAATAGCAAATATCAGTATCTTTCATTGTAACACTAGAAAAACTTGTAACTTTTTTTTTTTTTGAAAACGAGGTCTATGTGACATTCTTTTATTTTTAAAAACATGTTTTTAAAAAATATTTTTATTGATTTCAGAGAGGAAGAGGAAGGGAGTGAGAGACAGAAACATCAATAATGAGAGAGAATCATTGATTGGCTGCCTCCTGCATGCTCCCTACTGGGGATTGAACCCGCAACATGGGCATGTGCCCTTGACTGGAATTGAACCCAGGACCTTCAGTCCATAGGCTGATGCTCTATCCACTGAGCCAAACCAGCTAGGGCCTGTTGTAACTTTCCTTTGAGAGTAGATGAGTTTGATAAAACATCGTTCAGCTTTTCAGAGGAAGAAAGAAAAGTTAAAAATCTCAGATAAAACTTTTGTACAAATTATAGATATAAATGGGTTAATGTTTCTTCTAACTTTTTTTTAGAATAATGATTTTTATTGTTTGGGTAAAAATTAAACATTCATTATTTTAAAAATTAAAGAATACCTAAGAAAATATGAAGTTTAAAATAAAATCATCCTGTGTTTCAATACATTGAAATTCAAGTAGGTAAATTTCATTCCTAGGATTTCTCGGTGCCAAGCTACTCACTATGGTTGAATGATAGTATTGGCCTCAGTTAGGAGTTTGTGAAAGGAGCAGATTCTTTTTTTTATTTAATACTAGGAGCCCAGTGCATGAATTCGTACACCTTGAAAGGAACTGTGGGCCGCAAGGCTGCAGTGGGCATGAGGGCAGGTCTCGGCCCATCCTCCGCGCCCCTGCCCAGCCCCTCCTGCCGCAGCCCCTGGTCCCCTGTCTGCTGGCAGCCCCGCTCCCACCGTTGCCCCTCCCATGCGCTGACGGTGCCAGCTCCGCTCGCACCTGCTGACAGCACTGAGCGATTGGGGTTGGCGCCAGCAGCGGGTGTGAGCGGGGCCGTCACCAGCAGCTGGTGCGAGAAGCGGCTGCTGGCCCCAATCACCCCTCAGGAGCAGGGGGAGGTGGAGAAGCCTTGAGGGATGATCAGGGCCGGCAGCCACTGCTCCCGCCCGCTGACAGCACCGAACGATCAGGGCCAGTGCGGTGCGCTGGCAACGAGTGCGAGCAATGGCTCCAGCGCTGGCAATGGGTGCAAGCGGGGCAGGCACTGGCCGCAGGTGTGAGCGCCGGGCAGGACTGCAGCACGTGGGAGCAAAGAATTTTCAGTAACCACCAGAGGCTCTCCCTGATGACAGTGACCGGCGCCCCATTTTGGTCTGGCGCCCCGGTTCACCTGCTCCACCATCTCACTAAGGCCAATGCCCGCCATGTTCCATGCTCTGCCGCCTGCTGCCGATGCCTGCCATGTTCTACACATGCCCCCTGGTGGTCAGCGCACGTCATAGTGACCGGTTGTTCCGCCATTTGGTCTATTTGCATATTAGAGTTTTCTATATATAGATATTTTTATTGATTTGATAGAGGAAGGAAGAGGGAGAGACAGAAACATCAATGATGAGAGAGAATCATTGATTGGCTGCCTCCTGCACACCTCCTACTGGGGATCAAGCCTGCAACCAGGGCATGTGCTCTGGACTAGAATCAAACCTGGGACCCTTCAGTCCGCAGGCTGATGCTCTACCCACTGAGCCAAACCAGTTAGGGCCAAAAAGAGCAGATTCTTGAACCCCATCACAGATCTACTGATTCAGAATCTCTAAGGACGGGGCCTAGCAACCTCCAGGTGATTCTTATCTATATTTATAAAAGCCAAGCGACCAGAAAAACTGGAATGACCGGAATGCACTGCGGCAGCCAACTGGCCCGATCAGG
This sequence comes from Myotis lucifugus, assembly GCF_000147115.1. Lineage (NCBI taxonomy): Eukaryota > Metazoa > Chordata > Mammalia > Chiroptera > Vespertilionidae > Myotis > Myotis lucifugus. The sequence goes on from NW_005871385.1 coordinate 464,844, forward strand.
ACCCTGATTGAACCCCCAAACCTTCCGCGGCCCCTACCCCCAGCTGGACATGCCCCTGATTGCCCCCCCACCCAGATCAGGGTGGGGCTTGCCGGCCAACCTCCTGGTCCCTCCCCCAGCTAGCAGGCCCTGATTGCCCAATTGGGGCCAGGGAACCAGGGGTGGGTGGCAGCAGATGTGAGTGGTGAGGGACGGAGGAGGGGGGAAGTGGGGAATTGCACGGTGGCAGCGCGTGGGCGGCGAAGGACGGAAGGGGCGGGGAGGTGGGAAATCTGATCGGCCCTGATCGCCAGCCAGGCCTAAGGACCCCACCCATGCACAATTTCGTGCACTGTGCCTCTAGTAAATTCATAAGTCTAGGAAGCCCTGTTCTATGCACTTCTGAAAACTGTATAAATATGCAGAAATATTTTATAAAATGGGATCTCATTCCTTGTGCTATTCTGAAATAACTAGAGGCCCAGTGCACGAATTCGTGCATGGATGGGGTCCAGCTGGCCCCACCCCTGATTGGGGTGAGTGGGGCCATTTGGGGGAGGGGCCATTTGGGGGGAGGGTCTGCGGGTAGTTCGAGGGATGGCCCCGCCCCCTGGACAAACTCCCGGTCGAGGGGGCAATTTGCATATTAGCCTTTTATTATGTAGGATTATTTAGTTTTACTTGAATTTAAAAGAAGTGAAGGAATTGCTGAATATCAGGTAAATGCTTCTTGATTGCAAAAGATGTGAATTAAGTAAAAAGGAAAAGATTTTAAAGAATACAAACAAATTGGACAAGTTGTTTTTTAAACTACACATTTCAATTTTGAGAGCATTATCTATTGGCTCTCTGGAATAAAAGATGAGGGAATTATACCCTTCAACTTTTTCCCACCTCCTGGTTTAGGTTTATTGTATTCTGTGCTATGTTGTCAAGGTTTCTAATATTTACATTCTGTTCTACTTTATTTAGTTTTCTGTTTAAGCAGTTTTAGTTCTCATTACCAGTATTGTGGCTTCTCATTCCTTAGTTGATCATTCTCTTGATTGACTGAATTTCATGGTCAGGTTATGTTTTCAAGCTATAGGTGTTGTATAACCTGAGTTTTTGCATACTTAATTGCTTGAGAATACTTGTGTTTTGTTTTTCTACTTGAAGGATTACTTGGCTAGGTTCAAGATTTTCAGATCACAATTTTTTTTCCTCAGAACTTAGCAAATGTAGCTCCAAAATCTCAGTATTTTTTTGATTGGTTGAATCTCCTTGTACAGAATTTTCTTTTTATTTCATGAGGAAGGATTTGTCAATGCTCTATTTTTTGAGTTTCAATGCTTGTTGTTTCCTTCAATGTTTGAGAATGTCTGCCTGTTGTTTTATTCTCAAAAGACTACTTGGCTAAAGGCAATATTTTTAGGGAAAATTTTCATTAGAACTTTCTGGTCATTATTTTATTATATTGGGGCAATGAATGTTGCTGTAGAAAAGTCTGAGTTTTTTTTTCTGCCTCATTGAAAGTGACTTGCTTTTTCATCCAAAATGCCTGAAAAATGTAATTTTTAAAAAAACATATATTTTATTGATTTCTTACAGAGAGGAAGGGAGAGGGATAGAGAGTTAGAAACATCGATGAGAGAGAAACATCGATCAGCTGCCTCCTGCACACTCCCTACTGGGTATGTGCCTGCAACCAAGGTACATGCTCTTGACTGGAATCGAACCTGGGACCCTTGAGTCCGCAGGCCGACGCTCTATCCATTGAGCCAAACCGGTTAGGGCAAAATGTAATTTTTGAAGTTCAGTAATATACTCTACCCATTTTACTTACATTTGTTTTGTTTTTTCCTGAGCTCCAGTTTGAAAACTGGGTATTGTTTGGAGTAGGGGGAAAGGGGAGACTGAGAGTGCTAGATGGACAATGTGACTTTTAGGCTCAGCTCTCTGGAAATCCAAGTGCTTTTAAAAAAAGTTTTTATTCCTTGAATTGCTCAATTCCAATATATTAGTGAATAATATACCACAATTTGTTTATCCACTCAATTTTTTATTAAATTTATTTGGGTGATGCTGGTTAATAAAATTTTACAGGTTTTAGATGGACAGTTCTATAACACTTCATCTGTACACAGTATTCCCAAGTCAAGTCTCTGTCCATCACCATTTATCCAAGTGCACCCCCCTCCTGGGTTTGCTCTAATTACTCATGAGTATATATCGCATACCTTGTGTGGGGACATCCTTGAGCTTAAGACCTTTCACTTCATTTTACTCTGAGCCCTAGAAAGTGACTCCCTCCCCCACAAATGTGCAGATGACAGGAAACTTTTACCTTTGAAATTTTTGTTGTTGACTTTTTCCATATTGCTTATTCCTCCTTCAGTTTTTCTTGTCATTTTGAAAGCTATTTCTGTTAAGTGTTAGGACTTTGTAAACTAGTTCCCTATAACCTCTTACTGGGTGTGAGAGTAGAATTAAGAACTATCATAAGTCACATAGAACTTTCTGTTTCTTACATTAACCACCACTCTTCAAAACTTATGGCAGGAGGTTGTGTATTTGGTTGCTGCTGCCAAAATCTGGCTTTTAAATTTTTATCTTATTTTTCATTTTGTTAGGTTTTGAAAAGGGAGATTCTATAATCTAAATCAGGATTTCTTAACCTTTGCACAAATGACATTTTGGGCTAGATGATTCTTTGTTGTAGGAGACTGTCTTGTGCTTTGTAGGATGTTTAACGGCATTCCTGGTTTCTACCCACTACATGCCAGTAGCAGTACCCTAGATAAGACAACTAAAAATATCTCCAGTCATTGCCAAATGTTCCCTGGGGGAGAAAAAGCACCCTGGTTTGAGAACCACTGACTAACTTCATTCTCTCATCTTTTCTTCTCCTAAACTCCTGCATCTAAATTTGAAATAGTTCTTTCTTGTGTAGCCTGGTAAGTATTATACCACAGATACCCATCCGATTTTGATTAAAAGCTCTAATACATTCTTGTAGTTCAACTTAACACTAGGGAGATCCTAACTATCGAGGACTTATAAGCTCTCTGAATAGAAATTAGTGAATTTTTTCAAAATGAAGATGATTTATGTATAATGTTAGGAATTATACTAAGTTGAAAAAATTAATACTTTTTTATGATTTATTGTTTGGAGTAGTGATACTCACAATAGACTTACTTTTTTCCCCCTCATTAATTAAAATCATGTTGTTAGCCAAGTAAGTGAAGAAAATTTGTATTGGCAATTCAGTTGTTTCCCATTTAGGAGACTGACATTCTCCAGTTCTAAGCTAAATAATTGTCATGGTAAAGTAATTTCCTTGAAAGGGACAGACATTGATTCAGCCCCTGTTACTCACAAATCCTATTTCAGTCAAATTGGAAAACTATTAAGTTTTTGGGAAAAAAATCAATAGGTATCAGGAAACCATTAGATCTTGGGGCCCTTGCTATATCTTGCATGAGTAATCATTGTAAACAGCTGACAGGTATTTCATTGTTGACACAGAGTGATGCTTGGGGGACCACATCTCGTCAGGGTAGGTGGACAGTTTTAGACATTGGAACAAGTTCGGTTATCCTTGTTTTCCCCCAGTACTCATTCTTTTAGACAGCCCTGTCACTAACTGGACCTGTGATGCTTTGAAAGATCAAATACTTTCTTTGCTGTCAGTTTTCTTTTTCTTGTGTTGTGGCAAACTAATCAGGGTGTGTGGATTGGTACTGAACCAGTTTCTGTTAAAAACAAGTTTTAATTTCTTATTTAGAAATTATTTTTCTCAAACCCAGATTTTATATCAGTATTAAATAAATAGTGTAAGGATTTCTTGTTGTTCTTTTTCTTCTATAGAACTTACAAATATTTTTTTTGACAAGTGATTTAGGAATTATCTATGTTTTCTTTTGCTTTCCTTTAGAGATATAATTTAGTATTTTTGAACTGTATGATTATTATTTTCAGGAGAGACAAAATAAAAATACGTTCTTTGTGCACACAGCCATATTGCTCAAATTATTTGATAATATCTGTTGGTAAATTATTATATCATTGGTAGAAGCTTGGTGTTGGGTTTATTATTTGATAAAAGTTGGTCTATTGTTTTTTAAGATACTAGTAAAGGGAGAGGGGAAGAAATGGATATAGATAGTAAAAGGTTCTATCACTGTAATTCCCATAAGATTGGAAACCCATATTTAATTTATGTACGTGTTTGCCCGCTTATTTTGTTGGGGCAAATTAAAACATTACAGATAGAACTGTGTTTCTCAGTGTGGAGAAATATTTTTATTTGATGACTATTTATATTTTCAGGTGCTGTAGCTTCTATGTTTTGGATTGATGATGAATTAGGGGTTGATATTTATCTTGATGGTAAGTTTAAATAAGAATTTTGTTTTCAAGTAAAATATTGTATGGTTAAGATGTTTTTTGTTCTTTATGTTGTGATTTTAATTCCTTACATTCTTACTCTTTTTAAACTTGTTTAGTTTGATGATGAAGAAAGTCTTTGTTCATACAAATTCTAATGCCCCAGACAATGGTAGAATTAGATGTCAGATATTTTGTTTATTTTTTATTTTTATTTTATTTTTTTGGATGTCAGATCTTAATCTCAACTCCCAATTTAGTGCTTCGACTAAGAGTTTCCTTTCAAAATACTAGGTTGATTTCCTATATCCTCTGTTGTTTGATTTATGTCTTATTATGTGTTGTCTGCCTCTCCTCTGTTGTGCCCTACCCTTTTCCCCACATCTCTTCACCTTTTTTTAAACCAGGTCTTTCATAGACTAAGCGGTGAAATCATTTAAGAATCATTGAAGCTGGACCCTGTTATTTGGCTCTAATATTTGTGGCATACAGCTGGTTGAATTATTTAGGCATCAACAAATTCATTCTACTGTTATCCTATGAAAAAGTTATCTAGCATATAAATTCAGAGATAGTCAAACTAACTGATCATTTGGAGATTTAGGCTCATATTATGTATAACATTTGTGTGAGTTAGATTTAGTGAGAGATTATAGGGGTAAGATATCCTAAGACATCTCAGGTTTATTAAACAATAATTTAAATGTTAAGATTCTCAAATTTGATTATGTGAAAATAAACTAGAAATAAACTGTCTTGTGTAATTTGTCACATTTTACTTTATATGATGAAATTAAAATTTGTCTCATAATATTTTGGATTATTATTAAAAGCTTGTTTATTTAATTTAAAAAATTTATTTATTTTATATTCTAATACCTTAAAATAGTGCTAGAGACTCAGTACACATTTGAAAATGCATGCACTTATTAATGGAATTGAATTAAATTGCAGCCTTGGAAGAGAAAAATATACTTTATTGAGTCACATTTATATGCTGAAATAGATTAGTTTTAATTTTTATTCTCAAGTATAAAGGTGACTAAATGATTTATTTCTTTGTAGGTATCATAACTGTTGTGGACTCAAAATATGGATTAAAAGTAAGTTGAAAGGTTGCTAGGAGTTGCTGATTATTTGTTAAGAGCTGGGTATGTGGGCATTGATTATATTATTTTCTCTGCATTTGTGTCTGTTTGAAAATTTCCTTGACAAAATCTTTTTTATTTTTAAGTATCCCAAATAATAGATAAAATTTGTGTGTTTTTAAATTATTATTTTGTGCTTTTGAATTAAATATTTTCTATTACTTTGGCTTGATGTGATAAAAGTTGGAGGTATAATATTTTGTAATAAGGATATTACAGGATAAAGTTTGGGTGTGTATAACTCCTCAGTAGGGTTCAGCCCCCATGTTGATAAGTTTTTCTGATTGATAGAGGAAACTGAGCTTGATAAAGCATATGAGAGCTTATTTTTCTTGTTAAACTGCAATGCTGTAGGTAATTCAGCTTTAAAGACCAATACTGCTTCACCCTATTTTCAAGAAACCAGGGTTTATACATAGTTTTAGTGAAGAGCAGGGTCCTCAGATGCATGTTAATGGGCTTCAATTTATAAAACGCACTTAGCAAGATTTAAAAAGTACTCTTTGTAATACTTTAAGCAATTAAAAAAAGGCAAAATTTTTTTCATGTAGTCTATCAAAATGTAAAAAAAAAAAAAAGAGATTTTAAAAAGTATGTTGTTACATAAAGTAAAATCATGTTTCTCAACCTTCCAAGTGAAAGAAGAGAATAAAGTTATTTATTCTCCATCTCACAGTTCCAATCTGGGGATATGGATAGTGCCCAGTATAATAATTTTTTAAAAGTTTAAATTTAACGTTTAACAATTTCTGTCTGTTTTCTGTCTGTTTTCTGTATTCTGTCCTACAATATATCTAAACATGTTAATTTGAAAAAACTTGTTTTTCTTCCAAACCTTTATTAAAATGATGCTCTAGAAATCTATGGCAGTCTTATCAAATGGTTATCAATACCCTTTCTCTGGCTCTTCAATTCCGTCAGGGGTAGAGCACCCTAATTTGAGAAGTTTGGGAGATAATTCCTTTTTAGATTTTTAAGTCCAAATTTATTAATAATAGTCCTAAGAATCAAAGTAAGATCCCAGATATTACAGTTTTACTCAGAAAAATTCCGACTGTTCTGAAATCTAACATTTCTAGCAAAACGTTGATGAAGAAAAAAAAAAGCCAACCTTCAAATTCTTCATTCTGAATGATTACTTCTGGCATGTTTAAATTCATTTTCTATATAAATTTTTAGCCAAATTTGGGATTTTATGGGATAGATAGCAGTTAAGATTTAATTGTTTTATTGATAGACTTAAAGTGCCATACCTAAAGTCAAACTCTTTATGTATTTATGATTATAAGAATAATTTTATGTGTATATTTGGATATGGAGAGGAGTTAAGTAGAATCTATTATCGGTGTGATGGAGGCCAGAAAATCAAAGCAGCATTCTGAATAATGCAAACACAGTAAACGTTTAACCCCCTGCCACCTTGATAAAACCTCTTAAATTATTAAATCAATATACCTACATAAAACTGACATACTGTCAGGATAATGGAAACTTTAGATTTTCTAAGTCAGATGCCAGATAAATAACTTTTCCTTTATATAAAGAATTTGCCAACTTGTCCAATTCCTCGGGTTGCAAAGCTTGACCTCAGTAGCTGCTTGTGATTCAGAGAATTCTGAAGCAGTACAAGTAATGACACTTGGATAATGGGCAGCAATTTAAGGGTGTCATGCTTCACAGAGCCAGCCCATCACAAGTAAAGTTGAAAAATGGTACCCTGTGGCCAGCCAGCCAAATTGAAACTGAAGTGGTAATTGATATCATGGGCTATCACCCTAATGGGATTGTCACCCATTGATCTGAAATATTCATTTTTTAATCATGGGCAAAGAATTGGACAACTTCAATGACAGCTCTCTATTCTTAGGACTTGACACCGAGGCTACTGACATTGTTCTTTTCAGTTCTACAAATGTGACAGCATTTAATGCAATAAAATCAATGAATGAAGTTACAGAGAAAAGGTCAAGGAAGAGGTTTCTTCTTGGTTCTTTTGTCATATTGCACAAGCTGTTGAAACAATTCAGTCAGAAAACAGTTTGGCTTGAAAAAGACCAGCAAAATAAGTAGACTGACATTATGCAATATCGTTTTTTAAAAGCTAAAATAGTGTTAGATTTATAACCGATCCATTGGAAAGAAATGCCTGCTGCTTTTTTTTTTTTTTTTTTAATGTCATCTGACATCTTTGACACTAGATTTATTTCCACTTTGGTCAACAACAGTGTTTTCTTTCCTTTTTTTTAAATTTAAAAAATGCAGCTTGTTTCTGCAGAAAAGGACACCCTTACTGAAGTTGTGCCTACAATGGTGTTATTTAAAAGGGTTCCTTTCTTATGGTATATTAAGTTATAGGGTTGAACCTTAATCTTTTGGATATGTTGGATTAATTAGCACCAAAATTATTTTTTGTTTTTTTTGAAATATAAGCAAAAGCCACAGTCTTTAAGCAGAGATGAGGATTCCTTTGGGGAGGTATATATGTGTGTATATATGTGTGTGTGTGTGTGTGTGTGTGTGTGTGTGTGTGTGTGTATTTTTTTTTGCTAAAAAGTTTTTCTTCCTTGCCTGTACAGTAGAATAGAATGTCAAAATGTCCATTTTTTAAACCTTATAAATGGAAGTCATCTGACTTAATGGTGTATAAGCAGATATTAGAGACTGTCCTTTTGAATAGCAGACATTGGTTTTAGTCATTTTGTAGAGTTGTCTTGGGGAGGTGGGAGGTTGCATAAGGGAAATGTTAGGCTGATATACAGAGAAAATAAATGTTAGTATGCATTTATTATTTTTTTAGGTTTGTATAGCCTTCATATGTGCATAGAACAGGGTATTTATCTCTTCGGCTATAATATGATTATCACATGTCATATTCTTAACAGAGTTGTATGTGTTGGCAGATTTTTATTTTGGAGAGATGTGGTTTTTTTTAATGTTTTTATTGATTTCAAAGAGAGGGAGGGAGAGAAGTAGAAATATTGATTGGCTGCCTCCTGCATGCCCCCTCACTGGGGAATAAGCCCGCAACCCTGGGCATGTGCCCTGACCAGGAATCCAATGGGTGACCTCTTGGTGCATAGGACAACCCACAGTACACGGAGCCCACTGGCTGGGCTATTTTGGAGAGTTGTAGCATTTTTATATGTGGTACTTCTGGGCTGCCTAGAGGTAGTAAAATATAGCTTTGAGTGAAGATTTCTAATTTTCTTGAGAAGTAAATGCATTAAAAACAAGAGTTACTTTGTGAAACTACTATTAATTCTGTTTAGGTCTGAAAGTCAAAACTGGTTTCTAATTTCCTTGACAAATCTTTTTTATACTGCACCAGCTCACAGCCAATAGCCCCAAATTTATATGTAAACAAAGCCTCCAAAAGGTCAACAATATGATGTTTTGAAAAATAATTTAAAAGAACTTAAGTATTACAGGATCATTCAGGAACAGATGACTTGCTAAAAATACATCTTTACTGAATAGATTTACTACTGAATAGAAAGGGATTTGTTGCTTCATGTTATATAAAATTTTTCAAATAACATTCATGTACCTGTCAACAAATAGAGGGTGTTAATTAGAATTCATTTAACAGATACTTGTTAAGCCTGGATGTGAGGTTCTCTTTCCAGGATGGTAACAGCCTTATTCTCTAGAGGACACAATGATAGGATTTGTTAGAGCCTCAGGGCAAGAATAATAGTAAAAAATAGTAAACGTGGTCTTTTGGCAAGGAACAATTTTTGCTACAATATTCTTCAAGTTCTATGACTTCCATGATTTGAATGGGCCTGCAGTTAAATTTATAGCATTGTACCTAAAGTAAAAATCAGTACATCATTACTGTAGTTTTAGTTTAGTCTTATTTCCTCCAAAATAGAATTTGGCAAACTTTTAGAAGAAAAACACTTTTCTCTATAGACTTAACCAATACTGTTAAATAAAATTATTAATAGTTTGCTCTTAGGTTTCAAACTATTCAAATATCTTAATGATCTGCCTCTCCATGAATTGTGAAACTGGTTTGATGAAATAATTTTTTTAGAAAATATGCTGCCAGAGCAAAGATGGTGAAGTAATTTTTAATGTAATTTTTAGGTCATCTTTATATATATATTCTTATGTGATTATTAACATACTAGAGGCCTGATGCACAAAATTTGTGCAAGGGGCTCGGCCCTCGTAGCTGCAGCAGCTTGCCTTGGCCCTCACATCCCAGGCTTCATCCTGAAGGTTGTCAGGAACATCATTCGGCTGTCCAGTCTAATTAGCATATTACGCTTTTATTATAGATAGATGTGTAACACTGTATGCAAGACTGATTTAATAAGACAAAAAGCTTTCACAAAGATTTTAAAATGTTCATTTTACTTCTATTATAAATTTTAGTAATTTTTACTTCATTTCCAATTTTAGTAAAATAGACCTATAATAATGTGTTCTGTGATGGTTATGGCATTAGATTTAGTTTCTTCTTTTATAAAATGAGGAGAATAGCCTTTTCCCATAATTGTTATGAAGATTAAATGAGATAATATGTGTAAAAGGATTTAATAATTGTGAAGTTTGATTCAAATATGAAGAATATTAATCTAATTGCCTCTAATTTCAGTAGGCAGCTTTTGAGAATTAAGATAATGAAGGTGAAACATTTTTTCAGAGGAACCTTATGGCAGTGATAACATTAGGGATATAAATAGGATTATGGAAAAATGATAACTGCCTCCAGAGAGGTGAGCACTACCTTGTGGACCTCTAAGTCAATGTCAAAATATTATTTTGGAGCTAGCGTGACTCTGGAAAACTCAGCAAAATAAACAGTTGCATGGAGAGGCCAGATCACTCAAGTGTTTCTAAATGATAAACTGTTTTTATGCTAGAATTAGGGCTGGGCCCTTCTCTCAGCACATTTGTTTCTAGGGTATATGAAGGGCCCAGTACTGAGTTAGTATAATGTACCATTCTGGGGTGGGGGGTGGGGCTATTTTGTTATTAGTATTCTGTCAACTGGGTTCTTTAATTTGAATTTATGTATATCTGTTTTACAGAGAACACATATATTCATAATGATGAAGATACTTGCTAAAGATCCTGATAAATCTTCTGAAGTGTAGTTTTTTAAGGGAAGTATATTAGGCCTTAACAAATTCTATTATTATGTCCTCTAGAGTGGACAGGAATGGAGGGAAAGTATATTAGATGTGTTTAAAGTATAATTTCAATGATTATCTTTTAAAATAAGTAGTAATGAATATTTAGAACAAGAACAACTTTATAAAAAGGAAAATGCCTAAAACCTGAACTATAATGTTCTATGTTTTTATGACTTTATTTAAATATGGAGTGTTTTCCTTTTAAGAAGAGATGTCAGGGGATACAATTTAATCTCCCCTCCCCCCTCCAAAAAAAAAAAACACCCTACTGGTTCACAGTAGGAACAAAAATTACCAATGGAGAAGAACTAATTTGTATATTCAGTAATAGAGCTTGTTAAAGTCTTTGTCAGAGGTGAAAAAGGAGAGTAAAATCCTTTGTGTTAACATTAGGTTTTGTTACACTACAGTAACTTTTTTCAAACTTTGTTTTTGTTCAGCATTTAACAGAAGAAAAACCTGATGGCCTTATCAATGAAGCTTCTAGGTATTCATATTTAAAGTATATATGGATTACTGGCTAATTGGAAAGAGAAAATTATGAATGTGAAAACCAAAAACAAATATAAAAACATAAGTCAAGGAATTTATTATCTTTTTTTTCCCTGTGGTTGAGTTATTGTTATTTATAATAATAAATATGTCCTCTAATATATGTCTGATAACTAAACCTTTGTTTAAAACTTTTTTATTATAGCATAAAGTTAGTGCTGGGCATACGAGTTCTTAATGAGGAGTTTGGGAGCCGTTAACATTTAAAAAATATTTTCTTTTAAAAATATTTTCTTATTCTTATACCATTTCTTTGGGATTGAAAGTGATTATAAAAAAGTTGGCTCACTTCAGAACAACAGAGGAACCAGTATGGATGTGGTTTAATTTGGCATTTAGAACATTTTTTGTTTAAATACCTTTATGCTTCTAATTGGTTTGTCTTTAGACTTAAAATATTTAAATTAGTTTGCCTACTCTAAGCATATTCTCACTAATAGGAAAAAGGTTTTTGGATAAGTGACAGTCACTAATTATGCTGCTGGGTTTAAGAATGGGCTCCCTTGAGGTTTGCTATGGATGATCCAGACATAAATAATGAAGACTGCAAGCAAGCGATTGATTCCCTATCATTTTGGAGTGTGGTACTCTGTTGTTTTGTAATCCTGCCTAAGCATTCATTTGGTATATACTTATAATTCAAATTAGACTGAACTTAAATGTTTTTGTAACTTTTTCCTTTATTAAATTATTTTTATTATAGAAAATGTAAATAAACCAACTAGAAAATAGCAAATATTATAAAAGCCAAAATAAAATTAAACATAAAAGACCTCCAATTTAAAGATTGCACCTGCTTATATTTTGAAATGTGCACATTCATGTAAAATTTACTTAAACAAAAAAAAGGGATTGTGATATGCTATTGAAACCTGCTCTTTTCATGAATTAAAATTAATTTATTTTTGAGAATTTGATTGTGTTATTTATTAGCTATACTTCCAGGTAGCACAAAACTAGGATAGGAACAGATAGTCTCATGATTAAAATTTCCTGAGGAGTTGAGGAAAATTTAAAGATTCCTCCGCTTTACTATTCCTGTTAGTAGAATATATAACTTCTGTTACAGTAAGGTATTTTCTTACTTGGCTTTCTGTTAACTGGATTCTTTAACTTGAACTTATGTATATCTGTTTTACAAAAAAATATATGTTCATAGTGATGAAATAGATATTTGTTAGAGATCCTGATAAACCTTCTGAAGTGTAGTTTTTTAAAATACTGTTTAATGTTTAAAAAAACTTAATTCACTGTATTTCTTTGAAAATTATGTTAACTATTACATGGAATATTTTAGCAAGTAAACTGTCTTTATTTTTGCCATATTGGAAATCTGAATTTTATGCATTTCTTTACAAAGGAAATCATGAGTTGATAATCATCCTAATTGTAAATCATCCTTGATTGTAGACTTTTGAGGCTTGTTCTAGAGTAGCAAGTGAAAGTACTTAGTAAATATTTTTAATGAATAATGTGAAATCTGAATTTATATAGTAATGAATATAATTTATTCTTACTATCTGAAGAATAGGTTAGGAGTAAATTGAATTACTATAGAGAGTACTATATAGTTTTTAACTGATAATTGATCTGAAGGAGATGTTTCTATTTTTAATTTCTTAACATTTTTGTTTTGACATCTGTTCTTATTTGCTAATTTAGGCAAGTTGCTCTGGCAGATATCATCCTCATCAATAAAACAGACTTGGTCTCAGAAGAGGATTTAAACAAATTAAGAACAACTATTAGGTACAAAATTATAAGTGTTAAGTACCTACCAATTCTAAGTGTACTACACAAAATTTTTTACCATGTACCCTTAGAGAATCACATGTATTGTTATTGACTGACTGTTATATAAGTAGTACTATATGAAATTATTCCCCATTGCTTACAGAGCATGGCTCAAAGTTCATAGACTGATATTCAGGGTCTTCTGACTTTATCCTCCTTTTCCTGTCTTCTCTTTGACTTTTTCCTTACATGAAGTTCTCTGTATCCAGGATGATTATTTACTTATTTTCTCATGTGTCTTGTGAAATCCTTTTATTAGTCATATTGTGTTCTCACTCTGCCAGTCCTTGAATTCCTTTATCTTCTCTGTTTTTCTTCTTCATTTTTCCCCCAGCAATTTTATCCATTCTCTAAAACCCCTCCCTTCCCCATCTTTTTCTTCCTCTCTCCTATGTGAAGTTTTCCCTGACTTGTGTGGTCTTACTTTTACCTGAACCTTCATTGACTTTGTCTTCCTTAACTGTCAACTGACCATACCTGTTTTCCAACTTGTTTTAATGTCTGCAGTATCCATGGCCTACGCCAATCAATATAGGATAATATGAATGATACTCAAATATGTGTTAAATGATCCAACAGTAACTTGGACTTTTCAAATGAGGTTAGAGTTTAGGGACTTTGAATTGTTTTATAAGACCTAAACTAATACATGCCACCTATAAATAGACATTGAATAGCTTTTATTATTAGTCATCTTTAGTGGACACAGTCTGCTGACATCAGATTTTGAATCTGTCAGTGCCAGTTCATATAGTATATGTTATGAATGGAATCAATGAAGCTAAGACTCATTAGGAGATTGCCTACAATGATAATGATTACAGAAGAAAAAAATTCATGTTTTCCTCCATATTTGGTCTTATTTTAATAGTAATAGCTTCTCAGACTTTACTATGAAAAACTGTAATAATGTCTTCAAGTGGAGGGCAGATAATATTGCATAGTATTTAAGGTCATGGACTTTGGAATCTGCTTGGGTTTTAATCTTTGGTCTGTTTCTCACTGTATTATTTTTAAGTCTCATCTGTAAAACAAGAGTAATATGTACCTCATAAGTTGGTTTGATTGGTATATGCGATAATGTTGGTGAACTTTGCACGGTGCTCAGCACATAGTGAGTTTGTTAACTCTTACCATTATCAGATTGTAGATTTTTTCTTCATTTATATAGTAATTCCAAAGTACATTGAGTAAACAAATGAAATAGAAAGATGGTTGACAATTTTGAAAAGTCTAGGAAAGATGAACCAGTAAATGAAGATTACTTCTTTTACCCCTTTTGACACTCATTTCCTAAATTTTGTTCTCTTCCCAAAATCCCATGCATCATTGTGATTACTAGAAAAAAAGAACATAATCTATGTAGCAAACATTTTTGGATCTGAGATTATTACTACTGTGCTTTTCTATTTCCCTAATGACTAAGCTGGATCTGCAGGTCTGACTGTTAGCCAGATAGTTGCCAGCCTGGACTGTACAGCTATACCAGAAAAGAATTTGGACAAAGCACATTAAGAAGTTAAAGACCCTTTTGGCTGTTTACCATCCATGGTATATCAGACTTGCAACTGACTCGGAATTAGGTTTGGGGAGTTGGAAGGTAAACATTTGAGAGGAAAGAGCCATCATTTTACAGAGTACATTCAAAAGAGAAGATTAAGAACTTGGTGAAATAGTGGAGAGACTTGCCTCAGAATCATTGTATGCGGGAGGCCTTACCCATGAGAACAAGCTTGAACAAATAGCAAATATCATCAGCAAGTAACACTAAAGGCAATGGAATTGATGATATAAAGATAACTAGATCAGGTGTACAGTATGTTGAAAAAGATTTAAGTATTTTTGGTGCCATGCAATGGGAGCCGTATTTTATTATCTTAGTATCAGAAAGGAAAGGATGGGTAGAGTTTCTACTCTGGGAATTGGAGAAGTTATTCTCTAAAACAGCGGTTCTCAACCTGTGGGTCGAGACCCCTTTGGTGGTTGAACGACCCTTTCACAGGGGTTGCCTAAGACCATCCTGCATATCAGATATTTACATTACGATTCATAACAGTAGCAACATTACAGTTATGAAGTAGCAACGAAAATAATTTTATGGTTGGGTCACAACATGAGGAACTGTATTTAAAGGGCCAAAAGTTTGAGATCCACTGCTCTAAAAGAACCTGGATGTATGACTTAGTGTTACTGTGAGTATTGAGGACAGGCTGGGTCAAAGCCACTCAGAGCTAGGCTTTAATTCTAGCATGTGTATAGTCATTTCCACAAACTGTGCTTGGGGAATGTTGGGTATCAATAAAATGTTTTACTTATCTACTTATTTTAAGAACATTAGAATTACTGGTTATTTATGAATCACATTTTCTAAAGTGAAGGACCTTTTTATAAATCCCAAAGTAGCCCCTCTTTCTGTGAGTTGTGCAGTAAATTTTTGCATATCATGTTTTAATGTCTCAGTAGAATATACCTGACTTATTATTAGAAGGAAAATAATTAAACTATAAAATATGTAAGTTTTGTTTTTCTATATTTTGTTTTTTTCTAGTTCCAGAAAAATTTGTATATGCTTACTTCATATTTTAGAAATAATGTGCCTTGTATGTTTTTTAAAAAACAATATTTTTTACCTTTTCTTCCTCATTTTTAAATTTATTTCAGATCAATAAATGGACTGGGAAAAATTTTGGAAACACAAAGATCAAGGTACTTGTAAAAAACTATTAGTGATATTAACAGTAAATTTAGTTAATAATAAATATTAAGTAATTGATAAATATACTTGAATCTAATATAAGAAAAAAACATGCGTATTTTTAAATTGATTTTTAGAGGGGGAGAGAGAAAGAGAATCATTGATCGTTTGCCTCCTGTACACTGCTGACTGGGGATTGAACCCACAATCTGGTTATGTGCCCTGACTGGGAATTGAACCCTGGACCCTTCAGTACATGGGATGGCAGCAACCAGCTGAGCCACACTGGCCAGGGCACATGTGCATTTTTAAAACTAGGATCCAGAAATGTTGATTTCAATGTTCTTTATAAATTAGTTTGGCATATCTATTTATTTGCTTCTCCTTCTTGTAATTAAAACTGTAGAGCCATGATAACACTGTGCAACTGTGCTTTTGCTAATGAAGAGGAAAATGTAGGATATTCAGCTATTTATAAAAGTAACTAGTGTAGAAATCTGAAAATATATATATTATTAAGAATCTTATTTTATTTTGAGATATCTAAATAGCTTTTTTATTGTTAATCCTCACCTGAGGATATTTTTCCATTGACTTTTAGAGAGAGTGGAAGGGATGGAGGGATAGGGAGGTAGAGAGAGAAAGAAAGGGAGAGAGGGAGATATCCATTTGAGAGAGACACATCGATTGGTTGCCTCCCACATGCGCCCCTGCCTGGGGTGGGGATCAAATCTGCAACCCACATACCTGCCCTTGACTGGGAATCGAACCCGAGACCCTTTGGTGGGCAGAACAATGCTCTAACCACAGAACAACACCAGGCAGGGCACTGTAATATTTTGAAACCTTCCTAGTGTTTCATGGTTTCAGAAATCATCTGTCATATAAAAATACATGGAACCTTTAAGTTCCTGATATATTCCTTTTTTTAAAAAATTTTAATTTCCATTTCCTGTAGGTTCTTCTCTCTTTCCATTGTGTTTATACAGATGTTCATTACTTTATAAAATTATGTGTTCTTAATATATTCCTAAAATGGATTTCTATAGATTGAACTCTTGTTTTCCATTGCATGCTTACAGGGGTATTTCGGTAAGCTCATTTTTTTTTCAGCAAGAATGGCTCAGCAGCTGATAGACCCAGAAACATGCAGCCACAGCTCTGAGACTCACAGCTTGCAGTCTGTGCCACCTAGTTTTTAATTCAAAGATCTGTCCTTGAAAGTGCAGCAGACGCCTAAGTTGAGTGGCTCATCTGCTAGGGCAGAGATTAGAGGTGCTGACAGACTACCATAAATGTTAGGCAGTAACAGCAGCAGCTGCTTATATGCGTGTCAGCAGCTGGTGAATTAATTTTGTATGCATTCTCAGGAGCCACTGGTCTGCTGGCAGAGGTGGCAGAAGAATGCCCTGAGTGTAAGTTTTCTACAAGCATACACCAAATGTGCTCCCTGCATTTCAAATTCCAGTGTAGAAAATGTCTGATAGCCTACCTAACTCATATCGTGAGCATTCTTCAGTATGTCTTCTTCCTATTGCATTTTACTGTTTCTTTTCTCCTTAATGTTTCTTTCTTTATAAAATGACAGACAACTATATAATGCTTAAGTAAGGTTTTAAAAATCATGTCCATATAAATAGCTATAGTTCTGTTGTAATAGCATTTATTTGGTTCATATTTACAAACATCTTAAATTAGTTTTTTAAAGGCCTGTGGATTTATCTTGCTTAATTTTTTTAATGTTGGTTTTTATTTAGGATCTTTATTTTCCTGTATAAAGGTTTCATCTTGAATAGTTTATCATATAATGATTTTGGTGTTTATATACTTTTCTATCATTGTTCTTCTATATTATAGAATAGCAAACATGCAGTGATTAAATTTTGTTACTTCAAATGGATGAATGAACAGGGAATAAAGTCTCCTTTTTTTCTGTTTCTTCAGTGTCAGGTGTTTGCCAGTGTATCTGAGAATCTAGGGACTTTCTGAAGTAGCACTTCTTGTGTTGAGCATGATGTTGGGTTGGGATCCTTTTCAGTGAAGATCAGAACTCCATGGAAGAATTCTTACTAGTAGGTCAGGAATCTTATATCAAACTAGAGGCCCAGTGCACGAGATCTGTGCACTCAGTGAGGAGGAGGTGTCCCTCAGCCCGGCCTGCGCCCTCTCACAGTCCAGGAGCCCTTGGGGTATGTCCAACTGATTGCTTAGGCCCGCTTTCTGGTAGGCCTAAGCCGGCAGGCAGTCAGACATCCTTAGCACTGCTGCGGAGGCAGGAGAGGCTCCCACCACCGCCACTGCGATCGCCAGCTGTGAGCCCAGCTTTTAGTTGAGTAGTGCTCCCCCTGTGGGAGCGCACTGACCACCAAGAGGCAGCTCCTGCATTGAGTGTCTGCCCCCTGGTGTCCAGTGTGTGTCATAGCGACCAGTCCTTCCACCGTTGAGTCGATTTGCATATTAGCCTTTTATTATATAGGATATTTCCCAAAATTCCTTGAGGCATTGCAACTTGAGTTTCCCAGTTTAGAAACTAGAGATTTGGTTTTTAACAAAACAGTTGAAATCACTCTGATGGAAGTTTTGTGTTACTGTGTGTGTATTTTTTTTTAATCCCTTAAGCATTTTGTGATAGACAAATGCTGACAGTAGTAAAACTGACCATAGTAAAGCTGCTATAAGCATGTGTAAGAAAAGCTTACCTAGAGAGTGTATAAGTTAAAGAATGACAATGATGTGTAGCATTGTTTTATTGGTATGTCTTAAGTTGATTTTGAGGCAAATGGGATTCTAATGGACCACACCCGAACTTTAGAAGCTGGAGGGAAAGATTAGGAGTTCCATTCTTATCTTTTTTTGGACTTTTTTTAAATCTTGGAGATATAAATGGACTGAACAGAGGAAAACCTAAATCCAATTTCTTAATAATAAGTTATTCTATTCAACAAACTATATATTGAGCATGCTACCAGTTGCTAGGCATTTTGTGGTATGTTAACGGTTTAAGCAATGGGTAAGGCAAAAACTTAGTCTTCAGGGTGATCAGTCATTTGAGGAAGACAAAAGCAAACAAAAACCAATATATCATATTATTAATGTAACAGGAATATTAGATACACAGGTTCCTGTAAGAACAGGAAGATAAAGAACAATTACTCAACTGTTCTTGATGAAGAGTCAGAAAATTTTGACTGAGAAGGTGATCATTGTCCTGAGTCTTAAAAAATGAATAGGAGTTTTCCAGATGGACAAGAGTAGCAATGGCATTCTAGGTCTAAGGGAGTTTTTATATTTGAGACACCAGTGAATATTTCAAAATGACTAGAACATATGGTATTATGTTGCAGAGAGAAAAAGAGATAAGACTGAGGAGATAGAGAACTTACCACAAAGGTGGTGATACCACCTTTACCGTGATACATAGTTTGGATTTTCTCCTGTAGGCAGCAAGGAGCTAGTGAAGGAGTAAAAGCAGTATGACTCTTGGGAAATGGATTGAATATTGCACAGTTCTTCCAAGTCAGGAAATACAGGAAGGAAGGAGCAATTTGGGGGTAGGGTGATGTTAGCAGTGGGTTTAGTAAGGTGATTTAGTTCTTTAGGCTTTTGAGGTGCCACTGAGGAAAGCATTTGGAAATTTAATTCTATAGTTCAGGGTATAGCTATTGGATGGTATTAATAATTCACAGATCTGGAATTGGCTGGTGGCCCCTGTTCATGAGACTCACTGAACTTTGAAAAGATGACTATAGGCAATATCCCTGGAGTAGCCTTTGAACTTCCCTTTCCACCTTGGACAGCCAGAGCTCTATTCCTTGTCATTCTCCTTTCCCTGGTCTTAAGCTACTTAAAGTACTCTAGACATAGGGAAAATTGAAAGTTCTTCATTGATTAGGTACTCCTGGCATAGATAGTTCAAGAAATTAGGAGAAAAGATGAGCTTTCAAAGTTCTTTACTTCCCCCTTTGTGTTTGCTTTATTCTCTCATTTTGTTTTTACATGATGGTACTAGTCTTTATTTTTTTTTTAATATTAATATCTTGAAAAATATCTGATGTTTTTATCTTCAAAGGAGGAAATTAAATGCATTTGATGCCAGGGCAGTTAGCTTTCTAGTGAGTGAAATCATTTATTTTTCATGGCGATAATAGATTTGAAGAAAGTCTATGGTAACTTTTATCTGGAAGCTTAGACTTTTTCCTCTTTTACTCTCCGTTGAGAATCTGGTGAGAATACAGTGAGAGACTTTGATATTTTATCATTCTCTGTAGAATTTAACCTGTACAGATCTAGTGTTGATCCTATCTGTTTTAGAAATGTCAAAAGAATCTGAATACAAAGCAGAATTATCTCTAAATCTATGACATGTATTCTCAAGGACACAGTCTTAGTGAAACTAGTTTATTTAGAAGCTTGTGTTACAAAACTGACTTTTGGTATTCACACAATTGGCTTGAATTTTGATATTCACACAAATGGCATGTGTAAACTTTTTAAAACTTTAAAGTTATTTCCTAAGGTAAAGATAATAAACTTGGGGGAAACTTCATTCATCGCCTGTCAGTATAAATATTTGCTCAGTTGTGATAGTGAAAAAGGGAATATGTTTAATGTTGAGGCTTTGATCTCTTATATAAATTGATATTAAAAAATTTCTTTGCCCGGCCAGTGTGGGTCAGTGGTTGAGTGTCAACCTATGAACCAGGAGGTCACAGTTTGATTCCTGGTCAGGGCACATGCCCAGGTTGCAGGCTTGATCCCTTGTGGGGGGCATGCGGAAGGTTGCTGATCAATGATTCTCTGTCATCATTGATGTTTCTCTCCCTCTCCCTTCCTCTCTAAAATCAATATTTAAAAAATTTCTTCGTGGAACATTTATTTTTTTGCTGGATCATTTTCCTAATTCTGCTCATCTAGAATATCTGGAATTTGAAATATTGTTTGTCTATTAACAGAGAACTTTGGTGTATTCTTCTTTTAATAAGATGGGAATTTGTCTGCCTTGTGCCAGGATAAGCATCCATAATCTAACAGAGAGTATTGTTGGCACAAGTATGAATATATGGCAGACTGTTGAGAATGAGCAAAGCAAACACAGCTGGTCAGTCAGTCCTACTAGTAAGTTAAAAGAGAAGGTTTAGTTTACATGTTTACGCATTTTTAAAAATCTTGACTTGGTTTGGTTTTCCTTGTGAAAAATGTAGTAGATGTTTGGCAAGTTCCTGGAATCTAATTTTGAAATTTAATTGTATGGTTGTCATTTTCTTTACATTGTAGCTTTGATTATAGAGAAATCACCATCTTTAACTGTTTAATAGACTCATGTAAAAATTAGAACTCAATCACTAGTCTTCATAAATTTATGAGTTTAAAACACAGCTAATGCTAATTTTGAAATGATCGTCTCTTCTGATTTGAATACTTGCTTTCATAATAAGGCTTACTTAATTACTACTAAATAATTCTAACATAATGTTTATGCAGATAGAACACTAACTAGGAAGTTTCAGTTTATATGCAACACCATTCTGAAGGAAATGAAATCAAACCACATTATTTGCATATAGATACGGGTCCTAATGAATATTTCTAATACAGTGGTTGTTTGACTCCTCACATTCTTACAATATTACCTGTTATATATCATGGAAGGAGGGAGGTGGAGTAAAAGAAATATGAAAATTCTATTTGTTCCACTACTCTCATTTCATATTTTAAGTAATAAACTGCTGCTTTGAAAAGTTTCAGTTCTTTAACTGAAATTTATATATATGAATGGATTTTTAGGATTAAAAAGGTAACTGAAAAAAAACAAAAAACTAACTAATGCCTGGGGCTGGAGGTGGGATGGGCTAGAATGGGTTAATGGGGGGGGGGCATATGCAATACTTTAAATAAAAATCTAAAAAATATTAAATAAATAAACAACAAACTAAAGAAACTATAGCTTATTGAAGCAATAACCAAGTAACCTGGGTCTTAGACCATTCAACCAATTTTTAAAATTTTATGTATTAAATCTATAAAAAGGTTATTTTTACAAGCTTTTTGTTTCTTGCCTGTCATTTTTGTTTTCCCAAAATACTATGATATACTGATAAATCTTTATGTCTACATTTTTGGCAAAACAGTCTTTGAGATTTTTTTTCTGGATTAATTGAATATATTTTCTAGAATTTTACACTGTTACATTGGTTTTCTTTCTTTTAGAGTTGACCTCTCTAATGTGTTAGATCTTCATGCCTTTGACAGTCTCTCTGGAATAAGGTATGTTTCCTGTATTTTGGTCATTTTTATTATAATGTACCTGTTATTCCACAGTTACAGGTGTTACAGGAATGATTTACAGAGTTGCACACTTGATTTAAGCTTCCTGTCATTCTTTGACATAAAAGACCGCTCCGAATGATTATGTTCTTGAAAGTTTTGTTAATTGGATATTTGGAAATCACAGTACATTTTCCTATAGAAGTTATAGTGTAAATGGTAGTTAACTTTAAGACTAATCATTAATATTTTTATACCAAATATATATAACATTTTCTATGACAAAATGCATGAAATACATAGAAAATTTTAGCTTAGGATATTACCACAGATACTTTCTTTCCCCTCAGTGATGGATCAGTTTCCTGTGTCTTTCCCCAAAGGGAATCTTTTTTATAAGAAAGAGCATAATGTAAATTTCTTTTCTGTACATTAGTATCTTTTTTTTTAAAGGCATCTTAACCATTTTTAAGTGTACAGTTCAACAAGTATATTCACATTGTTGTGGATTGACTCTACAGAACTGCTTTATCTTGAAAAACTAAAACTACACCTATTCAGTGACAACTCTCCATTTTTCCCTCCCCACTACCCTTGGCAGCCATCATTCTATTATCTGTTTCTATGAATTTGACTACTTTGATACTCATATAAGTAGAATCAAGCAGTATTTGTCTTATCGTGACTGGTTTATTTCACTTTTTCATTTAGTCCTCAAGGTTCATCCATATTTAACAAAGAAGGATTTCCTTCTCTTTTAAAAAAATTCCCACTCAAGGATATTATTTCCCTTGATTTTTTTTAGAATGGAGGGGACAGAGGAGAAAGAGAGAGAGATTGAGATAGAGATAGAGAGAGAGTAATAGAGATAGAGATAGAGAGAGAAACACGTCAATTGGTTGCCTTTCGCACATGGCTGGGGATCGAGCCTGCAACTGAAGTACATGCACTTGACCAGGAATTGAACCCCACCCCCCCCATCCTTTGGTCCATGGGCTGACATTAACCACAGAGCAAACTGGCCAGGGCAGGATTCCCTTCTTTTAAAAGGCTAAATAATATTTCCCTGTATGTGTATAATGTTGCTATGAATATGGGTGTGCTAATATCTCTTCAAGATACTGCTTTCATTTCTTTTGGATATGTACCCAAAAGTGAGATTGCTGTATCCTATGGTATTTCTATTTTTAAGCTTTTGAGGAACCACCACACTGTTTTCCATAGCAGCTGCACCATCTTACATTCCCACCAACCGTGCACAAGGGTTTTAGTTTCTCTACATCTTGTCAGTACTTTCTGTTGTTTTTGGTAGCAGCTGTCCTAATGGGTATGAGGTGGTAGCTCATTGTGGCTTTGATTTGCATTTATCTAATGTTAGAGATGTTGAGCACCTTTTCATATGTTTGTTGGCCATTTGTATATCATCTTTGGAGAAATGTCTGTTTAAGTACTTACCCCATTTTAAATCCAGTTATTTGATTTTGTTGTTGTGGCTGAGTTGCAGGAGTTTTTGTATTTTTAGGTGTTAACTCGTATTGTTATATCGCAAATCAGCAAGCTGGACAAGATGCCTAATGAGCCAATTAGTTAGGAGTCATCTTTATTGCGCGCAGGTTCAGAGCAGATTACCTCTGTCAAATTCTGAACACCACATACAGGAAGTTTCCGGTATTTATACTTTTCAAGCCTCTTTGTTTGCAGATATTACAAAGGGCTCTGTGTATGTTATTGTTACAGACATTTGTACTTGAATACATAATGAGTTTGGCATAAGAATATGGGAATTGTTATCAATATTAGTCTACAGTGGTCGGCAAACTCATTAGTCAACAGAGCCAAATATCAACAGTACAACGATTGAAATTTATTTTGAGAGCCAAATTTGTTAAACTTAAACTATATAGGTAGGTACATTGTTATTAACTTAATTAGGGTACTCCTAAAGCTTAGGAAGAGCCACACTCAAGGGGCCAAAGAGCCGCATGTGGCTAACGAGCTGCAGTTTGCCGACCACAGGTCTAATACATTGAATGGCTAGCTTGCAAGGTCAGACAGTTAAGTTTATCTTTTTCTATTATTTGAACTAAAAACAAAGTCATTTTACAGAATAACAGACTATCTTAAAGTGACAGAGTTTATAATGACAGAGTTTACAGAACAAGGGATTATCTAACAATAGCAGAATTTTAAACAGCAGTTTTCTATACAAGATGGAAGTTACTATGCTTCACTATCAGACATGATTTTTTTTTAATAATTAAATCTTTATTGTTCAGATTATTACATTTGTTCCTCTTTTTCCCCCCCATAACTCCCCTCCTCCCAGTTCCCACCCCACTCTCCGCCCTCACTGCCCACCCACTGTCCTCATCCATAGGTGCATGATTTTTGTCCAGTCTCTTCCCGCATCTCCCACACCCTTTTCCCCCCCAAGAATAGTCAGTCCATTCCCTTTCTATGTCCCTGATTCTATTATAATCAGCAGTTCATTCTGTTCATCAGATTATTTATTCACTTGATTCTTAGATTCACTTGTTGATAGATGCGTATTTGTTGTTCATAATTTGTATCTTTACCTTTTTCTTCTTCTTCCTCTTCTTAAAGGATACCTTTCAGCATTTCATATAATACTGGTTTGGTGGTGATGAACTCCTTTAGCTTTTCCTTATCTGTGAAGCTCTTTATCTGACCTTCAATTCTGAATGATAGCTTTGCTGGATAAAGTACTCTTGGTTGTAAGTTCTTGGTATTCATCACTTTGAATATTTCTTGTCATTCCCTTCTGGCCTGCAAAGTTTCTGTTGAGAAATCAGCTGACAGTCGTATGGGTATTCCCTTGTAGGTAACTGAGTTTCTTTCTCTTGCTGCTTTTAAGATTCTCTCTTTGTCTTTTGCTCTTGGCATTTTAATTATGATGTGTCTTGGTGTGGTCCTCTTTGGATTCCTTTTGTTTGGGGTTCTCTGCGCTTCCTGGACTTGTAAATCTATTTCTTTCACCAAGTAGGGGAAGTTTTCTGCCATTATTTCTTTAAATAGGTTTTCAAAATCTTGCTCTCTCTCATCTTCTGGCACCCCTATAATTCTGATGTTGGTACGCTTGTAGCTGTCCCAGAGGCTCCTTACACTATCTTCACACTTTCGGATTCTTTTTTCATTTTGCTTTTCCGGTTGGGTGTTTTTTGCTTCTTCGCATTTCAAATCTTTGACTTGATTCTTGCGCTCCTCTGGTCTGCTGTTGGGAGTCTGTATAATATTCTTTATTTCAGTCAGTGTATGCTTACTTTCTAGTTGGTCCTTTATCACACCATCGAGGGTCTCATTAGATTTCCTGTACATCTCATCAAGTTTATCGACAGACTCTAGAAGCCTCTTGAGAGACCTCAAAAGTGTGGTTTTGAATTCTATATCCAGTAGCCTGCTTTCCTCCGGTTCTGTCCTTTGTGGCCTGTTTCTTTGTCTTGGCATTTTTTTATGCTTCGCTGTGTCGATAGAGTGGCTTTCCGTGTTAAGTGTCCCAATTACCTGAGGTAGACACTCTTGGTGCACCCCCTTGTGGTCTCTGTGAGCAGTCTTGTTGTAGTCAAGCCTTGATTGTTGTAGGTAATTACTACTTGACCTCCAGGCCAACTGGCTGTGAGAATCAGCTGTGTTTGCAGGTGCTAATCTAGCCTTTGCCTGAGGCTATCCGGCAAATGGCTCTGTGCAGGGCTTGGGCGGGGCGGGGAGTGTGCAGGGCTTGGGCGGGGCGGGTCCCACGGGATCCACAGGGCGAAGGAGGAAGCAGTTATGGCTGCTCTCAGTCCGTCCCCAGGGCTCTGCCTTCTCTGTCCCAGCAACCGCTGCAAACCTCGGAGGGACCAAAGCCAGACAGTCCTGCTTCTCCCGTTTGAGTCTGGGTCCCTAGAGACTCGCCTGGATCTGGAGCTCAGAGTCTGAGGCTCCCTCCAGATTGAAACAGACAACCGAGCCCTCAGCCACCAGCCCGCGCTGCGCGCACTCCGCACCTTAGTATTTTACTTTAGCACTGCGCCTCCTCTGATTCTCGGTTCCTCCTAGTTGTAGAACTTCCACTCAGCCAGCCTTCCTGTGGTTCTGGATGATGTCCGTTCCGTCTTTTAGTTGTATTTTTGAAGTGGTTGTTCGAGGCAGCAAACTCCAGCGTTAACCTATGCCGCCATCTTGGTTTCTCCAGACATGATTTGCAGATGTTTTCTTCCATTTCCTCTGAAGTAGATGAACCCTTCTGTGAGCGGTTTCCTCCCTATACCTGAGGAAAGGAGCATGCTTATCTCTGAGGACAAATGGACACACGGAGGAATCTGAAGGAGCAGGCCTTACTGAGTTTCCCCCAACTTAACTACATTTGGCTGACACTCTGTCCTGTCCTATTTTTCCATGACTTTGCACTCTTTACCACACCTAACATAAACCCACCCAGGCTTAACCATTTATTTGGGTCTTCATTTTCTTATGAAGGCTCCTCTGTCTTGTAAAACTTAAGTAATTGTGTGCTTTCCTCCTGCTACTCTGTCTTTATCAGTCTAATTTTCAGACCCAGCCAGGGACCTTAAGAGGGTAGAAGAAAACTTTTTCCTTCCCTACAGAAGTTTTAGGCAGTCATTGTCTAAAAACATTAAATATTGAAATAGCAGATGACTTACTTAAGAACAGTTATAATGCATTAGTGACACTTTAAAAAGTAGCTGTTTAATGTGATGCCCCCGCTATAGGTAAGGCCTTTCCATATTTCTCGTTGTGCTTAGTTGTTGAACAGGAGAATCCATTCCTGAGCAACCAGCTGGGAAGGTTTAATTTGACACTTTCCCTATTAAGACTTCCCCCTCAACCCCAGGGAGACTCATTCCCTCCAACAGTTCCTACAAGCCTTTTCTCTTTCCTAAACTTGCTATTACTAATTTACCCCTCGCTGTTCTTCAAGGCAAAACATCTGCAAGGTTTTAAGTCCTTCCCTCCTCCCAGCCTACCCCCATCAGTGTCTAACAATTGTCATGGTTATAATTTGTTATGCTTTTCTTGCTCTTTTCATATCAGAATAATGCATTGTTAAGATTCTGGCTTTTTGTTTTTACCACTAACTGAATATACAGAAGGCTTATATTTATGGATACTGTTTATTTTTTACTAAGTACTCATGTTCAAAGGAAAACGTTTATAAAAGAAAATTTATTCTTCTAACTTTCTTTAGGTACCAGAAATTTCATATTAGGAAGCATGGGGAGACTTGATAAAGTTTTGAGCAGTAGTAAAAATGCTTATTTATATTTTTCTAGGCTTATTTAGATTTTTGTATCTGGGTTCGGGCTAGTTAGAACTTTTGGAATTAAAAAGAAATCTACTGACATATTTTACCACACAAAATAGTGTTGCTAAAGATTAGTTTTTCTTTATATTGTGTTTATGTATGTGAATGTTTGTACATTTTTAAGAAAAGTTTTAAAATAATCTGCCAGCTTTTCTCTATTAGAATATGTGAGCAACATGTAAACTATATAATAGATTAAACTGTGAATATCTCTTCCTCATGTAGCTTTGTATCGTTAAGAAATGTACAAGGTTAAATAAAAAATATATTGATCTCTGAATTTATAATTAGTTGTTCTTAGTTTGCAGAAAAAACTTCAACATTTGCCAACAATACAACCTCACCTTGATCAGGTAAAAAAAAAATCTTGAAAATATTTTTACAGTATCTCCTTAACTAAATAGGTTCTGTTTAGGACTATTTTATTAGAACTCTTTCTAAAAATGTATTTTTTAATTGTGTTGATAATTTTCAGAATGTAAATGCTTTTGAGGTCATCTAATCTCTCTTCTTAAAGCATAATAGGAATTCATTAAACTGGAGTGGCTTAGAATGTTTCGAAAATCATGCTTTCTAACTTCTCCATTCTATAGGTCACTCAGCATATTTTATCAGTTCTTCTGAGGGCGTCAGCATAGTGGTTCTATATGCAGCATAGTGGTTCTATATGCAGCCTATTTTTAACTATATTAAACTGATTAAGGAAGTTTGGTATAAGCATGTATGGCTTATTTAAATAAAAATTGGCTTTGAGTTTCAATTGAGCACTATAAATTTAAACTTGTTCAGATGTTTTTCATTCTCTAAAACTCTAATTCCTGAGGTAAATATTGAAAATGCTAGGAACAAACAAAATAAATATTCACTGTACTCATCTTTCTTTTAAGCAAGTCGTAGATAGTAGAGCTTTAGGGTAACTTCTTTGTTTCATGTAAGCACAGTGAAAGGAGGGGGGGTGTGGGTGAGCATTGCACCTAGTCTTCCTTCTCTGTCTTGAAGCTCTTACTCATTTTTTGAGTCCTTACTAATTGTAATAGGGCCAAAGTAACAGCGGCCACTTGTTCTTTTGTCTCCGTTTTGGCTCATATTTATGGGAAGCTATACTACCATGTTTGTAACACTTTTCTCAGAAACTTAATAGAATATTTATCTTATCTTTAAAATGAGTGAATTGGAAAAATATAAAAGCCAGGTCGAATTTTTTGGAAAAGTGTTTATAATCTCAATATTAGTTATAAAATGGACTTGAATCACATTTTTAATGACTTTCTGGGTAAAGGACATCATAGTAGGAATCATAAGGTTTAAAAGATGTAGTATTCACTTTCAAGAACCTTTAAAATGGCCAGCGTCTGCACCCATAGTGTCTTGAGTATATCATGGCATTTCTCATGCTTTGTAGTTTGGGTTGAAATGCTTTTCCCTTGCAGTAGTCTCTAAATTCCTTAAATGTAAATTTCTCATTGCTAGAAATTTATGGTGGGTGCTTAGTGAATATTAAAAGAATGCAAAGCTGTGATTCTCAAATGGGGGTGTACATCAGAATCAATTGGAGCTTTTAAAAATAACTTGGATGCTCAGTTGTTGCCACCTCTCATATCTCCAGGAATGGGCCTTGAGAATGTACATATTAATGTATATGTATATTTTTAACATTTTATCTTGGAAAATGTCAAAGATATATAAAAGTAGAAAGAGTAGTAAAATGAATTCTTCATATATATGACCCAGTTGAAATGGCCATCAACATTTTGCTGATTTTATTTCATCTATCTTCCCAGCATTTCTTTTGCTGCAGTATTATTTAAACTTTTTTCTTTAAATAGAAAAGTTCAAGCATACATAAAACTAAACAAGTATAATGAACCTACATGTATCCATCACCGTTGCTGGAGTGTATTAAAGCAAATCCCAGACGTTGTGTCATTTCATCAGTAACTAGGATGTGCCTATTCTTTGCGTATAGGAGACTTTTCTGCTTTAGATGTCTGAACATAGAACAGAATATAATATTGCAGACAAAGGGCTATGGAATCGAGAGCTCCAACTGTCTCATTTGGTTTAGTAGATTGTAAAAGACTATGTTTCATCTGTAAGGTAAATAAAGTATACAAATTTTTAGTATACAAGTATCTTCACATGTACTTTTACCTATATATCTGCCCATATGTGTACATGAACACACATCCCTACAATTCCCACTCAGATCAAGATATAGAAAATGTTCAGTCAGCAATTCTCCTCCCAAAGAGCTAACCGCTTTTCTGACTTTACACCAAAAAGTAACCCCAAAATGGTAGATTTCTTTTTTACCAGAAGAGTAAGGGAAAGTGTTTAAAAGTGGGAAAGTGAGAATGTTCTAGAAGAGCAGAACTCCAGTGCAGAAGTCTTCATGAATGCTTGGTATTGGGATCCTAGTATTGGCTTTGATTTGCTAGGCAAAGAAAACTCATGGCCTGACCTACGTGGCTCGGTGGTTGAGCGTCTACCTATGAACCCAGGAGGTCACTGTTCAGTTCCCAGTCAGGGCACATGCCAGGGATGCGGGCTTGATCCCCAATAGGGGGTGTGCAGGAGGCAGCCGATCAATGATTCTCTCATCATTGATCTCTCTCTCTCTCTCCCTTCCACTCTGAAATAAATAAAAATATATTTTAAAAAAGAGAGAGAGAGAGAGAGAGAGAGAACTCATGCTGTGCTGTCAGACAGTATTAGGTCAGCCGGATTGGCGTGTGGAGTCAGGAACCAAGCAGGAAGATACCGCAGAAGTTCACATGCCCTTGATGAGGGCCTTCTTACATTGAGAATAGAAATGGGATAAATCCAGCACTATTTCACAGGTAGACTTGTCTGGATAACTTGACTAACTAGTGATGAAGCAATAAGAAGAGAGAAGTGATGGAAACAAGCCAGATTACCTAGAAGATCCTAGAAATACAAAACTCGGGAAGGCAAACTGAATATTCACCTCTTGGTGGCAGGATATCGCAGTAGAGATACACAGGCAAAGAGGAGCAGAGGACTGGAGTGTGGAGATGCCGATTTTGGGTTTAAGCAAGTTAGTGGGCTTAGTTTTCTAGATGAATAAGACATAGAAGTGGTTGCATATTAGGTATTGTTTGCAAAAGAATGGAAAACCGAGGGAAATAACCTGATAGGTTAAAGAAAAAAAACTGAGCAAACTCCTAGAATTTAGGTTATTCCTGGATTTTATTTTAAGTACAGTACCTTATTTTGCTTTAGTTTTCCGAATTATTGATTCAGTTTTCTGATTCTGTATTTGGGAAAGAAGAGTTATTTTTAGATTGAAAACAATAATAAACTAGGGGAAAAGTCTGAAATGGGTAATACCTAGGACATATTGTGTGTTATTAAAGTTTTATCCTTGAATGATGTCTAATGCAATTCTCTATATTTCATGGATTTCTCATTTACTCCCTATAAGGAGAATTTGGGGTTGGAGGGTGGAAAGTAGATGAGAAAACCCAAGGGACAATCTATGCATACTTAGTCAGTAGAGCCAATTATGAATTATGAGTTGTGACCCTCATTTTTGCCCTGGGAATTTATGGGTTTCATCTTTAGGGTCTAATGTGAGTAGAGTTTATTGATACAGAAAAACACCTTGTTTTAACATGTTTATTTCCCTCCTTGAGTCCCATGATGCATTGTCTTAATTTTTAAAACCTTTTTCCTCTCATGCTGGAGTTAATTGTACCTCTTAGACAATTGTCATATCTCTAACCTGCAAAAAGCAAAAATCATTTCCTGATATAAAATTTTTAGGCTAAGAATAAAGCAATAGAATAGAGCAATATTGAGTGCTACATTAAGACATTCCCAGTATTAAATGCCAAGTTATCTAACTTGAATAAAATACATTGTTAGCATTTTTGAAGATATAATTACTACTGTCTTTTAAAATTGACAAATTATGTTTCACTTGGCACCCGTTTGCTGTGTATTTTAATAAGATTTTCTGTACATTTTGATATAGATTTTTAGTGATTGCTTTGAGGAGGAAAGAAGGCTGTCATTTTGTTTAAATATATACTATTATCATAACTTACAAAAACAGTTTAAAAGCAGTGTTTAAGATTTAAAAATAAACACTTTTTAAAAAAATTATGGTAAAAGACACATAACATGAGATCCACCCCCTTAAGAAATGTTTAAGTGTATAGTGCAGTATCGTTAAGTATATGCACATTGTTCTGGGTAGTTTGTTTTTTACTAAGCCTCATTTCCCCCAGCTTATAAAATGGAAATAACTCTCTTTATTCCACAGGATTATTGTCACATGTAAATGAAAGATAAAATGAAGTGACCCAGGCAAAAATACCTGGCTCAGTACTTATGTTGATAAACTATATATGTGTATTATCTTTCCTCTTAGCACTGAGAATCCTGGAAAGGATGAATTAAATGATGAGTACCCTTTTATGGTAGTTTCTCTGTGTAAATGCTAAACCATTGATCAACTGTTCAGAATTTAGAAAATGGAGTTGCTGATACCAAAAATCAAGTAATAGTGGGAAAGTTACACGTAATATAACTTTCTATGAATATGTTCCTTACTTTTCATTCTTAAAACTTAGGATTTTTTTAAAAAACCACTTTTTACTATTAAAAAAATCATTATTGATTCTCTTTCTTGATTTACAGAGTATTATTACAGTCACATTTGAAGTACCAGGAAATGCAAAGGAAGAAAGTCTAAATGAATTTATTCAGGTGAATGCAATAGTTAACTGATTAATGTTTTATCAACTGTATTGTTACATAGTTGTTGCTATTAGCAATGGTTGGTCTTACTGACATAATGTTACTTGATACAGAATCTTCTGTGGGAAAAGAATGTGAGGAACAAGGATGATGACTGCATGGAGGTCATACGACTAAAGGTGCAGTAGACATTTTACAGTTTTGGACAGAGTCCCTTTCTTGACTGTTAAATAAAAGCGTATTTGGATTTAAATGGAAGCACTGGTTTTATACAAATAACCTTTATCTATTTTCATTTTTTCTTATTTCCATTGCTGAAACGCTTTGAAAATCACTGCATAAAGCATGATTTATTCACACAACTTCATTTAGTGTTGCAGCTAAAACATCCTGTGTGCTTTGAAATGTTACACTATGCTCTCTACTCCCAGGAGTTCTGAGCAGTTATCTGGCTCAATTCATATTGATGTTGACTGATCATTCTCCTCTGAGCAGGGGCTGGTGTCAATCAAAGACAAACCACAGCAAGTGATTGTCCAAGGTGTCTATGAGCTATATGATCTGGAGGAGACTCCAGTGTGCTGGAGAGATGACACTGAGAGAATAAATCGACTGGTTCTTATTGGTAAGTTACAAGCAGTTAAATCTCTAAAGCAAAGTGGAAAATATATTTGAAAAGATTATAATGCACTACGTAAGCAGTATTAACCAATCAGAAGCCCTTTCGTAAACCTAAATAAACTTGTGGTTAATATATTTGTCTTAATCATGTTATAACATTCATAAGAACTGCTAGACCTTTTACTCTTCAAAGAACTTTAGAAAAGTGATTAATCCAAGTGTCAGTTGGGTACTGAAGTATTTGACCTAGAAAGTTAAAGAAGGAATCACTCAATTACTATTGTTTTTAATTTTCTGAAGATCATCAGCAGTTAATGGTCAGGAATTGATAGCTAAACTGTGTCATTTTAATAAGCATAGCATAATCACACCATATTTTGGTTTTTTTGCAGGCAGAAATTTAGATAAGGATATCCTTAAACAACTATTTATAGCTACTGTGACAGAAACAGAAAAACAGTGGACAACATATTTTAAAGAAGATAAAGTTTATCTGTAATATTGGAAGCATTTCTTAGCCAAAGGATTGGATGATAATATTAGGAATAAGTTTCCTACTGGTTATATTTCAAACATCTGTTCTTTGTATTCTGTTATGAATTCCAGTGTATGTTAAAATTATATTTATTTTATAGGATACATAAGATATTGTAAAGCAGAACTGTAAAACATTTGACATTTATACAATAAAATATAATATCCTCTGAAGTGTTTGTTTGTTTTTAATAAACAGATGTTTCACAAAAATATCTTTAGAAATGGCTTGGGAGTTTACTTATGCCGAGCTTCTCATCTATGGGAGTTATTTATAACCAGAGGCCCAGTGCACGAATTTGTGCATGGGTGGGGTCCCTCAGCCTGGCCAGCTATTGGGGCAATCAGGGCCAGCCAGCCAGGGGGAGGGACTGCGGGAGGTTGGCCGTCGGTGGGAAGTTTGGCTGTGGGAGTGCACTGACCACCAGGGGGCAGCTCCTGCGTTGAGCATCTGCCCCCTGGTGGTTAGTGTGCATCATAGTGACTGGTCATTCTGCTGTTCGGTCGATTTGCATATTAGCCTTTTATTATATAGGATAAATTTTGAAAGGAAATAATGTTGCCATTTTTATTAAATGAAATAAAAAGTTTATTGTGGCTAGAGACTTATAGGTGGAAGAAATCTGAATAAGATAAATTAATTGGGACCATCTCTTATTTTTAGTCAGTTCTAAGCCTTCTTGATAATCAGTGTAATGAAACTTAATCCATTCACTTTGTGATATATTTAGAATATTCTTATTGTAGAGTTTTTAACTTTAAGTACATTTTACTCCTGGTATTAAGTTCATCTTGGGTGTTTTTTTTTAACTTCTTTAATTTTTAGTATATGCATTTGAATGCCATAGCATCTATAGACATAAGCAGTGGACCTTTTTTAATTAAATTCAAAATATCATGGCAGTTAACTGGATACACAAAAAAGTGACAAGTACAGCCCTTACTGGTTTGGCTCAGTGGATGGAGCATCGGCCTGAAGGGTCCCGAGTTCGATTCCAGTCAAGGGCATATACCTTGGTTGCAGGCACATCCCCATTGGGGGGTGTGCAGGAGGAAGCTGATCAATGTTTCTCTCTCATCGATGTTTCTAGCTCTCTATCTCTCTCCCTTCCTCTCTGTAGAAAATCAATAAAATATATATTTTTTAAAAGTGACAAGTACAAACCTTCAGATATAACTGCAGAAAACTTAATAATTCAATAATCATTACTTTTTTCCTATTCCTACTAAATGCCAGGTCAGCATTGACAGTATTCAAATTGTAGGAGAATAGCATTAGATGGAATTTCAAGAAGCGCTTTTCCAAACTAAGAGTTGTTAAATATCAGAGGAGGCTATCAAGGTAGCATTTTGTATTTTTTTAGAATTTTAAATAAAAGAATTACATCTGTGTATAATTCGTGTTTGGAGGCAGGTCAGTTGATTAGATTATATATGTTCCTTCCCCTGCATTCTATTTTTTTTATACATAACTTCTCTATATTCATCCATTTGCCTCCTGAATCCATTCTTTTAATTGGTGGCTATGAAAACACCTGTATTTTGTAGCAGCATGTTGCCCAATAGAAAGCCAGCTAACATTTGAGTCAGATCTGGGCTTTAATTTCAGCTCTGCTGCTGCTTGTCTGTGGAATCTTGGGCAAAGTATTTTCTTTGATATTAGTTTCCATATTTATAAAGTGGACAGTGATAATATCAACCACTCAAGGTTGTTGTGAGGATTAAATAGGTTTGTAATCCACCTGGCACACAACAGATCCCAGGTAAATGGATCTTCTTCCTAACAGCTTAAATGTGTTTTATAATTTATGTAGTCATTGTAATACTTCATAATGTGCTTTGACAAATAGTTCATCTGGATCCATATCTTCTAGACCAGAAAGGGTTTATAATTAACTGTCCTGTTGTAACTGAAGAAGAAAGTTCAGGAATAAGCAATATTGTTTTATATCTATTCTTTTAGATGTCTTTTCACTTACATAGTTTCCAAAACTGAATTATTTTCCTATGATTAAAGCTTTAATTTAAGCTACTTCTCCAGGAAACTTGCAAACTTGCCATAAATATTCTCAAGAAAAGGTTTAATTTTTATAAACTGAACTAGAGGCCCAATGCACGAAGATTCGTGCAAGAATGGGTCTTCCTTCCCCTGGCTGCCGGCACCACCTTCGCTCCGGCCCGGAGCTACCTTTCTGCCTTCCCACACTTCCCAGAGGCCCAGAGCGGCTGGGGCAGTGCAGAAAGCCTGCGTTGTAGCCATGGTGATGACACAAGTGTCCCGCCCCCAGCCCCGGCCCCTCAGGGCCTGCATATGCAAATTAACCCATCATCTTTGTTGGGTTAATTTGCATACTCCTGATTGGCTGGTGGGCGTCATGAAGATATGGTCAATTTGCATCTTTCTCTGTTATTAGTGTAGGTGTTTTAAATAAAACATATAATGCAGTTTGCTTTTTTAAAAAACTCAACTATTAGTCTTAGATCCTTCCATGACAGTGTATATAAATGTCTTATTCTTTAACTGTTGTATAGATATGCATAATATAGCATAGAATACATACATTTTCAAAATGTTTGTTGAGAGCTTCCAGTTTGCCCAGGTATTAGTACTAGGGCTGAAACTGCTCATGACAAAGGCTAAGTTCTCATATTGCTTGCATTCTGTTCTGGTGGAGGGGCATAGAAGAAAATATGAGGTAGCCTTAAGATGGTTGATTAAAGATCAACTTCAGATTGAGTATGGAAAGGCTCTCTGAGAAGAAGTAGCTTTTAAGTTGAGAATAGACTTAAAAGGAGTTGTTCATGCAAAGTGAGGGAGAAGGTTCTACACAGAGGGAGGGAGTTTGCAGAGGCCCTTGAGGTGGCAACCAGCACAACATGTTGGAAGACCAGGAAGAAGACAAGAGTGGAAGGTTACAAAGCCAGGCTTGAAGATGGAATTGGATCGTGAGCTGGGGCCAGAGGTTTTGGACTGAGTGACATATTTGGATTATTCTGGAAGCCCTAGGAAGTGCAGTGATGTGGTTGTGATGGATGAACTAGTTGTTTTCTGTTTTTTTAATTGCAAACAGTGCTGCAGTGAACATCACTGTGCATACGTCTTTGTTCTTATGAGATAATGTTTCTCTAGAATAGGTATGGAAGGGTGGAATCATGAGCTTCCAGGATATGCACACTTAAAATTTTTAATACTGATATAAATTGCTCTTCCAGTGGCTGTACCTCTTTACAGTAGTATAGGAAAGCACCCATTTCTCCAAACCTAGCTAACACAATTTAACATTTGCCAACCTGTATGGGATGACATGTCACTTTTAATTTAGATTTTATTCTGTATTTCTATGTTGTTTTATATTATTTTAAATGTCCTGTTCCTCATTCTTATTTTCCCCAAAATGAAGTATTTTTAAGTGACCAGAGCAATAGTATAACCAGCACCTTCAGAGAACTTTGGAACTTGTCATGAATATCCTCCAGAGAAGATTTTATTTTTATAATACAAATTGCTAACTAAAGGAAATAGTGTGGGCCATTATTCTGCTTACTATAGAAGATTTTCAGGGTATTGATGATGATAATTAAGGCTTAGGGATATTTCATCTAAAACTATAGCTTACTGAGTGATATAGGATAAATGACAAAATCTCTCTGTGCCTTTGCTTCCTTATTCATAAAATGGATATATCAATTCAGATTTCTCTGGATTGTTCCAGGGATTAAATTGAAAGCACCCTGGATACCAAATGTCAGTAAAAGTGAATTCCCTATTTCCAGCAAGACCCGATTTAAAAAAAAAATAATAAAGCTTTTGTGCACTTTGTTCAAACAAATGGCTCTTTCCTAGACTTTCCCAAGCTTTCAGTGAAAGGGGCAAGAACATTGGTATTGAGATTAAGATAGCTGTAGGAAGTTTCAGCACAGGGCATGAGGGAAGACCAGGCAATTGAAAAGGTCTATAATTTCTAGATCCTGAAGTTTGAAGGGAATTATCAACAAAATAAAGTTAACAGGCTTTTAAGCATTTATGGGCTTGGTTGCTTGTACAAATTGAATAAATGTTTCCTTTGGATTACTAGAATAGGTAAGAAAACTATTTTAGATTGCGTTGAAATGACTTTCATAGTTCTAGAAATGCCATACCTTGTGGTAGTAGTGTTGAAAGAAATGAATTCTACCTTTGACTGTCTAGCAACTTGACCTACTTTGATGAGAAAGATACCCTAGATTTTTTTCTCACAGTTTTAATATTGGAATCAACTTTACCTTTTAACTTGATATTGGAATCAACTTTACCTTTTAAATAACGACCAAATTGCCTTTAATTTTCAGAGTGAAATGGAGAGAAATCAGACATCATCATCATCCTTCCTGTAAATTAGTTTAGAAAAGGTTGTTTTTCAAACTAGTGTCTTGTGAGTCTGATAGGTTTGTTCAGGAAAAAAACCTATTAATCACCAAAAATTATGCACGAGACGCATGCTAAATGTTGCAGGAGCGACAATGTAAAGCTTTTGATTTTTAAGGCAACACTGAAGAATTGAAGGGACTGGATGGGAAGAGTGCCTTTATTTTTTTAATTTTTTTTTAGAGCGCCATGCCATAACGGAATCTTTGCAAAGCATTCAATTTAGTTTTCATTGATGCAGCTCTTTGTTTTTATATTGACATATTTTGTATAACTCTAGATATAATTCATATACTGTAATTAATATACCTCCTAAAAGAAACCCCGTATCCCTTAGCAGTTATTCCCCATTTTTCCCTGCTCTTAGCTACCAGCAAGTGCTAATCTACTTTCTGTCTCTATAGATGTTCTTTCCGGACTCCTTTCATTTACTATAATGTTTTCATGATTCACCATGTTGTAGCATGCATCAGCATTTTGTTCCTTTTAATTGCTAAATGACATTCTATTTATATATCACATTTTGTTTATCCACTCCTCAGTTGATGGACCTTTAAGTTTTCATTTTTTGGCAATTATGTCCTTTTCCCTTATGCTTAATTTTTAATTAATAGAATATTTTTCATAACAGTTTTAGATTTACAGAAAAATTGAGCAGATAGTAAAAGAGAGTTCCCATATATTACCCTCCAACACACACACACATCTTACAGTGGTATGGTACATTTGTTACATCAGTGAACCAATATTGATACAGTATTATTAACTGACGCCCACTGTTTTTCAGATATCCTTACATTTTACCTAATGTTCTTTTTCTTTTCCAGGATCCTATCTGGGATTCCATGTTACATTTAGTAGCCATGTCTTATAGACTTTTCTTGGCTGTGACAGTTTCTTAAACTTTACTTTGGTAACATCCGTAGTTTTGAGAGATACTGGTCACGAACACAGGACGCTCCTCTTGGAATTAGTGTGTTTTTCTCATGATTAGATTGGGGCCTGGGGAAGAAGATCACAGAGTGCCATTTTCATCACATATCAAGGGATATACTATCAACACAATTCGTGTGTGTTTTGTTGATATTGATCACCTGACCATCTGGCTGAAGTAGTGTTTGTGAGGTTTCCCCACTGGACAGTTAAGTGACTCTTTCCACCCCTGTCCATTCTGTACGTCCTGGAGGGAAGTCACTATGTGCTTTGTACAATGAAGGAGTGGGGAATTACACATCCTCAAGAGCTGAGTACCTAAGTTATTTGGAATTCTTCTGCCTCTCCCTCCATTAATTGACTCAATCCTTTATCAGTATGGATACATAGATATCTATTTTATACTTTAGGTTATAATCCATTCATTTTGTTCAAATTGCCCCAGCTTTGGCCATTGTGAGCTTTTTCAGTTGTCTCCTGTGTACCCTTTGACATACCCACTCCCACCTTTCACCCTCCCCTTCAATGTGGGTTTTTTTTTTCCTGAGTGTGTTCCTCCTTTTTTCCTTTCATTTTTAAATGACCCTAATCCTAATAGAAGTTGACTCTAGGAAAACTAACAATACTCCCTTTCTCAGGTAATCCTGATTTCTATGCTGATGGCAGAACTAAACTTTACCTGCAGGGGGTAGAGGGTGAGGCCTCTGGGAATCTAAGGTTGAATAAGACACCTGTCCTGCCCTCCAGAGTTAATTTAGTAGATCACACAAGTGATAATTGGTAAATCTGGGATTCAAACACAAATTTATTCAGCTTAAAACCTGTTATTTGCCCTACTTCAAACTATAAATAACTGGGAAGCCTTACAGGATAAATATCTTGGGAGTAAGAAATCTGATTTCAAAATTTTATCCTGAAGGCACCAGCTACTTTTTAATTATATTTTGACCTCTCAGCTGGCTTCTGACTGAAAAGTCATTATTTTACAAACATTAATGGAAGATTTACTATGTGACTATCAATTGCCTGATACAATATTCTTTTATGCTGCATTTTAATTAGATGCCACCCCAAATTCTGTTTATAAGTAGCTGAGTTTTAAATTATGAAAATATACTGTGGCATGTGTACATATACCATAATTATGAGTATATACCATAAAATCCCTACTTATATAACACACTACGTTATATTCTACTGGACTGCTACTTTACTCTCTGAGTTGATATAAATGTGGCCATCCAATAATCTTGTTACCTCCAAAGATGCTAAGTGAGTTAACGAAGCTTCTTTCTCATATTGATCCTCTTCCATGTGAGTAATGAATGACAACCTTGTGACTGAAACTGCGGCCTCTCCTTGCCTCACTAAGTTTTGTTATTTATTATAATAAAGGTGCTTAATGTGGGTTGTTTTTTCTCTGAAAGTAAGAGGGAGAGGGAGAGAGGAGCCCCTCATATCCTGGGTGCATCCCTTGGCGTTGTGGGGCCAGGTTGTGAAAACAGGGTATTTCAAAATAGGTCTGTACTGGTTAGTATGTGGCAAAATCAATTGAATTGGTTGTGGCCATTAAAAAAGAAAAGTATCACTGATCACTCTAGTCTGAGCGTATTGCTCTTTGAAACCCATTCTAGTTATGCAAGTCTGTATATGCATGATTGTGTGGTGAAATGCATTTCCCACTGTGGTTAAATGTTCAAGGAAGTCAGCGAATCACTGCTGAAGGGGACTTCTCTCTAGCCTTCCCGCTTTCTCTCCACCCTGAACTTCCACAATTTAATGCCAGGATATTTCTGCCTTTTCTGAAAATTTGAGTCTGGAAGAACATTTTGGGGAACTGGAGGTGGGGAGAGTGGGAAAACGCAACAGCTCTTCACAACCCACTGAGCTCAGGGATACAGTTAGAATATCTAAAATATTTCAGCTCATCATTCTGAATAAGGACAGAATCCACCAATGGAAATGGGTGATGAATATGCTATGCAGCGTGAAAACAAGTTTAATTACACATTTCAATGCCCCTTCTCCTTTCCTCCAGGAGAGAGAGAGGCCTGGATATTCGTGGTAGATTGTTGGGTGTCATATTTTCCTGACCCCTTTTTATTTGCGCAGTTTTATTTTATATTCATATACAATCCTCATCCGAGGATATGTTTTTTTTTTTTTTTTTGAGAGAGAGAGAAAGAGAGGAAGGGAGAAAGAGAAACATTGATGTGAGAAACTTTGATGAGAGAGAAACATTGATCCGTTATCTCCCTCACGCTCCCTGAACAACCTAGGACTGTGCCCTGACCCAGAATGGAACCCGCAGCCTTTTGGTGTACAGGCGGGACTACTCCAACTAACTGAGCCACCCGGCAAGGGCTATTTGCGCAGTTTTAAAAGTGCATTAAGGGGGGAGGTGGGGGGAGGTGGAGGTGGAGAAAAAATGCCCATTAACAGCCTAGGCAACTCCCAGTACGACTGGCTGGCTAACCCGAGGAACGCAGCATCCTCCTCGGTGGTGGGGGGGCGGTGGGTGGGTGGAGGGAGGAGGAGGCCAGAGGCTCTTCCCGGTCGGCTAATGCGCAGAGGACCCTCCTCATTGGACTGTGCGGTGCGAGGAAGTGGGAACGCTGAGGTAGGACAAGAAGTGGTAGAAAGGGCAGGAGACTTCACAACATAGGGACTCGAAGAAGCTTTAATAAAAGGCAAAGCGCACCTTTGCTGGACTCGCGTATTGTATAGGAGGAGAAACCAGAAGTCAAGAACACCAAAAGCGTTCCTACTTTCTTAGAACACCCTTAACCCTGGCACCCGGCCCAGCCCACTGCAAGACAGGTGAGCGGCCGCCGTCCCGGGGGCTGCGTGACCTGCTCCTCCATGAACCTGCCGGGAGCTGAGCGCCTTCGCCCCACGCCGCCGCGCAGCCTCCGGGGCTCCGAAGGGGAAGACGGTGAAATCGATATTCTGGGAGAGGAAGAAGATGAAGATGACGACGAGGAGGAAGAGGACCACGTGGAGATCAAAGTGAGCCCACAGTTCTTAGAGCAGCTGCACCAGCAGGAGCCGCCGGGGGCGCGGCAGGGCGCGAAGCCGGGAGAGCGCACCGAGAGCAGCGGTTGCCCAAGCGACTCCCCGGAGTTTGGCACCAAGTTCAGGGCCTCGACCGGGTCTGCGACGGCCTCTGGAGACGCCCCTCAGCCCGCGAAGCCCCCCTACTCCTACATCGCGCTCATCACCATGGCCATCCTGCAGAGCCCACACAAGCGCCTCACGCTGAGCGGCATCTGCGCCTTCATCAGCGGCCGCTTCCCCTATTACCGCCGCAAGTTCCCGGCCTGGCAGAACAGCATCCGCCACAACCTCTCGCTCAACGACTGCTTCGTCAAGATCCCCCGGGAGCCCGGCCACCCGGGCAAGGGCAACTACTGGAGCCTGGACCCCGCCTCCCAGGACATGTTCGACAACGGCAGCTTCCTTCGGCGCAGGAAGCGCTTCAAGCGCCACCACCAGCCCCCGGGAGCCCACCTGCATCACCCCTTCCCCCTCCCCGTAGTGCCCGCCACCCTGCACGGTCCCTACCCGGGCCTGCTGCCTGGGTCCCCGGCCCCGCCGCAGCCCGTCCCCGGGGCCTGCCCTGCCGCCGCCCCCCGGAGCCGCCCGTGCGCTCTGCTGCACCCTCATCCCCTTCGCTACCTGCTGCTGTCCGCCCCTGTCTACTCTGAGGCGCCAAGGAAAGTGCAAGGCGGGGACCTGGTGACCCCCGGCGCCGCCCTTGCAGCACTGCAGCCCCCACTGGGCTTCCAGCCTTGGGAGGGGGGCAAGGGGCTGGCATCGAGACAGGTCGGCGGATGCCCCTCCTTCAGCATCGAAAGTATCATGCAAGGGGGCCGAGGAGGGGGTACAGCGACCGCGCAGAATCTGTCCTGGACCCCGTGGGGCTACTGTCACCTGCTGCAGCGCCCGCCCTGCCTGTTGCACACCCAGGCTGCCACCCCTGGTTCCCCGTGTCCGCTGCCGCCTCATCCACTGCCCGGAGAATGTTGCAGCCGCCGCCGCCGCCGCCGCCGCAGCAGCAGCAGCACCAGGACTGTGCCAGCAAAGGCGCGCTGCTGGGCCGGCACCTGTCTGCCGCCGTGGCGCTGCTGGGGCGTCCGCCGGGAGCGGAGGGCTCCAGGCAGATGTCCTGCGGAGAGGGGACCTCGCCCGCATTTTGAGTAGCACGCGCCTCCTGCCCTGGCGCCAACTCCGAGGGGCGAACCTGGAGCCAAACTAGAGTGCAGAGAGACCCAGGTCTCCCTCTCCCCGCTGCCTGTCCTCGCGCACTCCACCTTGCACAGCCAGGACCAGGTGTATGCATTAGCATCCCGCAGCAAAGCGACCACCAATTTCCCTTCCCAAAGTTTCCGTTAGCTGCGAAATATTTACAAAGGAAAGGTTGGCTACTGTTCCCTTAGACAACCTGAACGCAAACTTCCTATGGCATCGATTTTCGCCTTTTCTTTCCCAGCCTCCCCTGGTGGCTTCCAGGACTTTTCTGGTTTGCACATTTCCAGAGGAGCTATGAATGTGAGTGGGGTATTTTGTTCTGATATGAAAAGAAAAACAAAGATACAATGTCCAATGCACACCATGTTTTCCCCTTCTTCACCCCCTAGGAACTGCAAGTATTATTCCCAAAGTCCAGTACAATGTGCTCA
This sequence comes from Myotis lucifugus, assembly GCF_000147115.1. Lineage (NCBI taxonomy): Eukaryota > Metazoa > Chordata > Mammalia > Chiroptera > Vespertilionidae > Myotis > Myotis lucifugus. The sequence goes on from NW_005871385.1 coordinate 508,017, forward strand.
TGTCCTTTATGTCTTTCTGAAACCCATGTGTAATATAAGTAGAATTTTAATTTCAGAGCATTTATTTCTGATCTGTGTGTCGGATGTGCCAACTTCCATGGAGAGGTGTTAAAAGTAAACCTAGCTGTGTAGACTAAATAAAGTGCTAAATCATTACACAACATCGTCTATTTTATGGCACTTCTTTTAAAACTAGTTCTTTCCTCCCAAGAAACAATTTAGTTTTACAATTCTTATTCATTATAGACATCAGAAACAACCCTTTTTAAAAATGGCTTTTAAAACTTAAGAATATTTGAAGTTGAAAAAGTCCTGTCTTTTGAGCTATGGGATTTAATATGTATAAAACCTATAGAATAAAAGAATTGGAGGAAATCTAAATATAGTCTATATATTTTTTTATCTTCCTAAAGATGTTGATTTTTCTCCAGAATAAGTTGGAGGACTATTTGAAATCAATGTGGAAGGTAGTGGCCAACATTTATTTGGGCGGGGGGTGGGGGCAGTTCGGGGAGGTAAGGCATTTTTTTTAAAAAGCGTTAGAACTTTCAAAACAAGGGCCCAAAGAAAAGGTATATAATGTATCAAATAAGCATTCATGTCCTGGACATTTACAATTTAAAAAATCCTCTCTCTAGGCAAGTGCCTTCTAAGGGCTCCTATTCTCTTTCTTTAGAACAGAAAGTAACTTCCTTTTGTTTCTAAAAGAGTTAATTTCTGGACTTTGCAACCAGAAAGATTTCACTGTACTGGGCTTCAGGTGACTGGGTGGGAGGGAAAGAAGACCCAAATGTCCATCATGAAATACTCCTGCCAGAGAGACCAAATTTCTCCTGCAGCTCTCCAGTCGCTAAGCAGACTCTCTCTTTTCCCCCCCTCACAACAATTGCTTTCCAGGCGGCTTAGGAAAAAGTCACTCTGTGAGTGTGAAGAAGGTCATTGGCCCTCAGCTACTCCCCAGGCGCAGCTATGAATTTCTCATTACAGGAGGGAGGGGCTCCAAAGAGACATGTTTTTACAGCCTTTTAATTGGTGATTTTTACTCCAGCTCCTCATTTCCACCCCATCCCTCAGAACTTCTTTGGCATGTTCTGCCAGCAATCCCTACCTTCTCCGGGCTTGGTAGATCGGTTTCAGGGACATTCTGGAAAGTTCCCAAGCCAAACCCTTGGTAGCCACTGGGACACAGAACTTCAGATTGTACTCTCCGGCTCTGCACCTGCAACCTTTGCTTGTATGGCAAGCACCACCCCTGCCCTACATAGGCCCCTATCCTGGGGCTGCAGCCAGTCCCTCCCCTAACCCCTTCCTCTTTTATCCACTTCTCCCTCCTTGGGTTTTTTAAAATGAAAACTTAGAGACTTTATATCATATCTATGAACCCCACCATATCCTGTGGGATATAGATAGCTAATTACACCCAACATAATTCAAAGAATGAAAATAGTCCTTTACATAAAACAAAATCATAATATAGACTTTTGGAAATAATATTATTTCAAATTTATGTATTAAAGTAGTTAGATAGTATAATTGTTTTTTATACTTTTTATTGTTGATAGCATTACAGATATCTCCCACTTCCCTCCCCCTCACCCCCCTCCTTCCCGCTTCTATTCCCGCCCCCCCCCCCCCAACACACACACACACACATGTCTTCACTACTCTATTGCCCGCATCCATGGAGGCTTTGAACTCAGTCTGTCTGACTCTCAGCACTTCAGCTTTAAGATCGTTTTAGCAAATTCTGCAGACTGGGCCAACCGAAGAGTTTGGAAACAAGCGAAGAGTAAAGGGAACCCATTTTCCTCTCAGCTCTCTGGTGGTTCACATCCAACCCTCCCTGGCCTTTGGCGGAAACATCTCCAGGTCTGCACCCATTCATTCACTCCAATAGGTCACCAAATGTCCTCGGGGCGCCAGGCAAAGCCTCTCCCAGCGCTACCCACTCCTCGAAGGAGACGCCGAGGAGTTCTCTTCCCTGCCTTTGCCCCAAGCCAGCCACCAACACGAGTGACTTGCGGATAAGAATTGGGCCCAAGCCGGCCCCCAAGCTCCTAATTGTTACCCAATGAAACTATATCGAACGATGAGTTTTCAGGAAAAACGTCGACTCAGTGGAAGAGTAGTTACACATAGTTCTCCACCCGAACCTGGCGCTTCGGAACCACCTGCCGGGAGCGCCGCGACCGCGTGGAGAGGTCAGCGTGAAAGGGGGCCCGCGCGAAACCCCGCAAACGCGCAGAACTTGCCAAGCCCCCCGCTGCTCGCAGGGCTGGCGCGTCCCGGGAGCGGAGGTGGCGCCGCAGCCCCCAAGGCAGGGAGAGTCGGGGCGGAAGGGGGACGGGGTGCCTGGTGCTCCGCGCGGGGATCCGGCCCGGCCGCGTCCGGGGCCAGGCAGAACCAGAGGCAGATGCTCTGGATCCCGGTGGTTCTGCGCAGGGGCGTCCGGCACCTTCTGAGTCCTGGGCCTCTGTCCACCCCGTGCTGGCCTCTGGCCGCGATCTTGGGCAAGAGCGCGGGGTACGTTTAAAATGCTGGCGAGCAGGCTGCGCCGCTTCCGAATTGCGCAATGGGATCCATGATCAGGGGTCGTTCTTGACCCTTGGACTCATCTTCTTGAGGCCAGAAAGCTGGATGTGTCCAGAACTGCCCAAGGGCGGAGCGCAGAGGGGTTGGGGCGAGAGCCAGAGGGAAACCTGAAGGAGAGACTATCTCTCTGGTCCTGCCCCCGATTAAGAGTAACCTCAGCGGGCAACCTTCATCTCCTCCTCTCTCTGCCAGACACTGGATTCCACCGTTAACCCTCCCAGCACCCAAATGACTCTATGGAATCCCCATTATACAGCTAAGACACATGTGACTTGGAGAAATTAAACGACTCTCCCGAGGTCCCTTCTTAGGCAGCGGTGCCCGGCCCTGTCAGGTGTTTTAACCACAACCCCACGGGTGCTCGCGACTTGCTCCGGCCCGGGCCTTCCCTGGTCGCAGAGGCCACAGCCAGAGGCGCCGGGATGCGCGCCGCCAGTTCCGTCTTTCGCCCGGGGCTCTGCTGCGTGCTTCCCAGGGAAGGTCACTGGGAGGGGAGGGGCCCCGGGGAATGGGAGGCGAGGTGGCGGCCCCCATTGAGAAGGAGAGAGGGCATCTGGGGGTCCGGCGGCCTGGAGCCCAGGTGGCTGTAGGTGCCAGTGTGCCCCGTGCAAGTGCAGTCTGGCAGGGCGGTGACATTCTAAGCGCCCAGATCCTGTAGGCAAAACCTTTAGTACTTGCTTATCCGTGGGAGTGTAGCTAGGGATTCAGGAGCCATTCTCCTCTCCCATCGGCCTAACCCAGACGCCCCTACTTGGGCTGGAATGCAGTAACAGACGGTAGAAAATCCACAGAAGCAGCAGAACTATGAGGAAAAGACTAGAATCAAAACTGCCATAAAAACTAACCAGGCTGAGAGTGAGATAAAGCAAATCCCATCTTCTAAGATTTTGCACCAGAATTTCACCACATTTTATTGGAAGTGTGAGGAACTCGTAGCTCTCATTGCCTCTGGTATTTAGGAAAAATGTTCAGAAATGTCTCCCACATTAACATCTGACTCCTATCTAAATTGCAATCTCACCCTAATTGCTAATGTCACCTTCTTGTAATCTCTACAAAAATAGTTTAGTCTTAATGGCTGCTTTTTCATATCAGCACTAAAATTATTTAAATGTATTTTAAGTGTTTATTGATTCCACATACATCACTAGGTTAAACAACTTAAATAGGTGATAGATAATACTACCAAAATTTGCCCTTCTTTCCCCCCCCAAAAACAACACCCAGAAAATTAGATGGAGAAAAAAAAAAGGATTTGAGAATGCAGTCTGAAATTCAGTTCACAGTTCAACACCAGTTCCCTGTTGCTTAACTACCTTAATATAATCAAGGTATATATGTTAAAATGAATGAATACAAAATAAATATGAGTATAAACTTTATTTTCTTATTTGTTCTTAGAATGCAGGAATGTTTATTGAAGTCAGTCATTAAGAATATTGGGGAATAGTTATGATTTATATTCAAGCAGAGAACAATGAGATTAAATTAAGCACAAGAGATTTTATTTTCTTCACATACTGTAATTTTGCTACCTATGGCTATGTCTATATTTAAAGTTATACTTATGACCAATAGTTCTTGAGATTAAGGTGACTACTATTGTGTTATCCAAGGTAACTCTTGTATGAAAGATATTGTGCTACATTTCAAGCAGTATTTATTTTTTCCCTGAATTTTAAGCCTTTTTAAAAAAAATAAATAATGAAAACTTCCAAACATACAAAGCTAGAGAGATTAGTATAATTAACCTCTATGCACCTGTCAGCTAGCCCAACCTGGTTTCATCTTTACTCTGACAGTCCTCTCCCCACTCGATTATTTTGAATCAAATCCCAGATAGTCTATCATTTTATGCACAGATATTTTTGAACATTTCTCCAAAAGACAAGAATTCCATCCATGTTACCACAACACTATCATCACACCTAAATAGTTCATTAACAGCATCGATTTATCCATGCATGTTTAAATATCCTCAATTGTCTCAAAACTTTATTTTATTTTATTTTATTTATTTATTTTTTAAATATATTTTATTGATATTTTAGAGAGGAAGGGAGAGGAATAGAGAGTTAGAAACATCAATGAGAGAGAAACATCGATCAGCTGTCTCCTGCACACCCCCACTGGGGATGTGCCCACAACCAAGGTACATGCCCTTGACTGGAATCGAACCTGGGACCCTTCAGTCCGCAGGCCGATGCTCTATCCACTGAGCCAAACCGGTTAGGGCTTCTTTTAATAGTAAAGGTGGAAATTTATTGAAGAACAAGTACAGACTCCCACGTGGGGAGGGGAAGGAATCTCACAGCACAGACTCCCACGTGGGGAGAGGGAAAGAGTCCCCTCAAAACTTTTTTTTTTGTTTAGTTGATTGGTTTGAATTAGAATCCAAATAAGGTCCACACATTACATTTGGTCAATATGTTCTCTTATGTCTAGCTTAGGTTTCTCTCCAATACTCTCTCTCTCTTTTTAAATAAAAAAACAAACAAACATTTTTGTTGTTGTTGAAAAAACTGGAAGAATTTGGCATTTTGGATTTTGTGGTTACAGGCATTATTTTTATGGTAAGATATTTCCAGGGATAAGGTTATTTTAGACTTTTGAGTATTAGCAAATGTCCCTGTTCAAAGAGTCAGCTGTTGAGAAAATAAATTTTTATTAAGGTAAGCATGGTTCTGGGAAAGCTTATGTGAAATTTTCCTAAATGTAAATATAATATTTTCTTACAACTTTTAAGACTAGGTTGCTATTTCCATGTAGTTATAGAAATACAGAATTACTAATCAAATATTTCATCTAAAGATTTAAATCTAGTCTTATTTTGGCAGAAATGAAGCTTTTTATACCTTAACATTTTTAGTTGAAGTTCCAAAGACATTTAGTGTTTCAGAATTTTAGGTTTATATCGTTTTTAATGAAACAATATAATATTGTTTATATATTATATTTAATTTTAAATGAAAAAGTAAAATGTAAAAACATTCAGTTAGGGTCAGAGGTAGGGTAATAACAAATTCTGCGCTCATGAGAAGAAAAATCATTTTAGGATAACCCCAAATTAAAGGGACTCAGGATATGAAAGAACTTAAACTGGACAGAGCCCTAGCTGGTTTGGTTTAGTGGGTAGAGCATAGGCCTGCGGACTGGAGGGTCCCCGGTTGATTCTGGTCAAGGGCACATACCTGGGTTGTGGGCTCGATCTCCAGTAGGGGGCGTGCAGGAGGCAGCGGATCAATGATTCTCTCTCATTGATGTTTCTATCTCTCTCCCTCTCCTTTCCTCTCTGAAATCAATAAAAATATATTTAAATAAAAGGAGGTGGTGAGAATCTGAGCTAATGCAGCAGCAGCAGGAATGGAAAGGAGTGGGTATATTCCCCAAACCCTCATCGATAGAGTCTTTTGACCTTGTTAACCACAGTGAAGGGAGCAGGAGGAGTCCAGGAAGGTGCCAAGCAGCCGACTTGTTCCCTTGTGTGGACACGTGGGCTATAGAAGGAGAAGCATGTATGTTTGAGACAGGGGTTCTAGACCATGACTTCTATCTTAGCCATGTAGCACCAGCACCAGCACCAGCACCAGCTGGACGTGTCCAGGAGGCAGTAGGAACTTCAAAACTAGAACTCAGGAAGAAGTTTGGGCTGGGGGACTGGGAGAGTCATTATCATGTAGGTGGCGGGAGAGCTGGTGTTTGGAGGAGATCACAGCAGGATATGAATAGAGTGAGAAGAGAGGTAGGGAAGATCCCAGGGACAGGACACTGCTATTCAACAGGTGGCTGCAGGAGTAGGAGGCAGTGAAGGGGCTGAGAAGGGAGCAGGAGGAGAACCAAGGGCCAGTGATGTTTTAGATGCAGAAGGAGAAGAGGAACAACAGGGATAAATGATTACGAAGGTCAAATACAACAAAGACTGGATTTGGATTTGACTCTAGCAGGTCATATATGGAAACATTTTGGAGACAAAAGGAAAATTGTGGTGACTTAAGGAGTGTTCGTTTCCTGGGGCTGCCATAACCAACTATCTCAACTTGGCAGCTTAAAACAACAGAAATTTGTTCTCTTCCTGTTCTGGAGGCCAAATGTCTGACGTTGAGGTGTTGGAAGGGCCATGTTCTCTCTGAAGGCTCTGGGGACGGATCCGTTCCATGCCTTTCTCTTAGCTTCTGGTGCTGCTGGCAATCTTTGGCATACCTAGGCTTATAGACACATCACCCCAACCTGGGCCTCTATTGTCATGTCCAGTTTCCCCTGCAAACTGTGTTTCTTCTCTTCCCTAAAGACACCAGACTAATTGCATAGTGTACACTGTATTTCCAAAGAAGATCACATACTAAGGTTCCCAGAAGGACATGCATTTTTTTTTGGGGGGGGGGGGGAGGGACACTGATCAACCCAGTACAAAGGTAAATAAGGAGCAAGGAAGATTGTAGGCTTCCCTTTAAGAAGCTGGAGACAGCCACTGAGTCACCAGCGTGAACATTAACCTATGAATCAGGAGGTCGCTGGGGAGGGCACATGCCCAAGGTTGTGGGCTTGATCCCCAGTAGGGGGCGGGCAGGAGGGAGCCAATCAATGATCTCTCTCATCATTGATGTTTCTCTCTCTCTCTCTACCTCTCCCTTCCTCTCTGAAATCAATTAAAATATATTTTAAAAAAATTAAAAAGCTGCAGAAAGGGATAAAGGGAGGACTATTTTTTTCCCAAGATGGGAAAGGCTTAAACAAGTTTCTCTGTTGAATAAATGAAGGACTCCCAGAGATGGAGAGGTTAAAGATTTGGACTGAAAGCATATAATTGATGGTGCAAAATCCGAGAGGCTGGGGCACAGGTAGATGGATCAGTAGTGGGCCAAACTAGGGATGGGAGGGGGAACAGATGTGTGCAGATGCAGAAGTGTTTGGGGGGGGAGGCAGCTCACTGAGCGGGATGAAGCGTGACAATGCTCCGTGCATGTTGGAGGTGTTCAGTAAGCAAATCCAGAGCAGATGTTGGAGTGAGCAGCTGAGACAGCAGCTTGTGAAACCAGCCCTTCTTTGTGGGTAGAGGATTAGTTAAGGATCCTGGCCCTGGGAACCAAGAAGGGGAGGGTAATCTGTTCATGCCTATTACAGAGCTTGCGGGGAGAAGTTTCAGTGTCAATCTGGAGAATGTCCATGAGGGCCAGAGCGAGAAGCCCTGCTGTCAAGAGCACCAGCCCCTGACTTGGAGATGAAGTTTTCACCCAACACTGTCATTGCCCTCTATGTAATGGTCCTAACCTGGGGCAACCTGGAGGGGTCATTATGGAAAGGGACTGAGGGGTAAGAATATAGTCCCTATGTAGAGATATGAAAGGATTCTCTGAGATAACTAATGCAGGGTGGTGGTGGAGGTGAATGTAAGAAGCCCCCTCCTGCTTCAAGTCAATGTGGAATTCAGTTTATGGAGAGCAGAGCCCATTGCTATTTGGACCCCCGTGTTGGCCTAAATTTATTCCTCAGGCTTGCGGAGTACTTCCCAAGAGGAGAAACCATGACCACTTGTCGAATGACAGCCTCACAAACGTGCTGTGTAGTCCCTCAAGCCACTCCATTATTTTTCTTCCATTTGGCTTCACCCTTTAACCTTAGGATCTGTGTGAGGAACCAGGTTTTAGGAATAATTATTTCCAGTGGAATTCCTAGTGTTCTCTCTTTATCAAATGAGAGAGAAAGCTTTATATGGTACTAGAGGCTCGATGCACGAAGATTCATGCAAGAATGGGCCTTCCTTCCCCTGGCTGCTGACATCGCCTTTGCTCCAACTCGGAGCTGCCTTTCCACCTTCCCATGCTGCCCAGAGGCCCAGAGCACTGGGGCAATTTGCAAAGCCTGCGTCGTCGCCATGGCAATGACACAAGCATCCTGCCCTGCCCCGGCCGCTCGGTGCCTACGTATGCAAATTAATCCGCCAGCTTTGTTGGGTAACTTTGCATACTCACTCCTGATTGGCTGATGGGCATCATGAAGGTATGGTCAATTTGCATCTTTCTCTTTTATTAGTGTAGATAAGAGTTTTCACAGGCGTATTCCTATCAAATCAGTTTTGGGTCCATGGTGAGGAATCTTTTCTGGATTAAATTGTTTAATTGTTTTGAAGATGCTGGCCTGAAATCAGAGTAGATAAAAACAATTTTAGAAGAGTTGAAATTCTAACTCTTAGTAGTATAAAACAGAGCTGAGCCCTCGCCCCACATTTTTATATATACATTTCAATGAGCTGCTGCTATAGCCTAAACAGTGATTCTCAACTAGGGGCTATTTTGCTCCCCTACCCCCCGGCCGCAGGGGAAATTTGGGAACTGTCTGGAGACTTTTTCCCCCTCTATTTTAAAAAATTGTGGTGGCAAATACACATAACATGAAATTTATCATTTTGACCATTTTTAAGTGCACAGTTCAGTGGCATTAAGTGCATTCACACTGTTGTGCTCCCATCACCATCACCTACTCACAGAACTCTTTCCATCTTGTAAAACAGAAACTGTGCCCATTAAACAATAACTTCCATTCCTTCCTCCCCCCTAGACCCTAGCAACCTCCATTCTACTTTCTGTATCTATGAATTTGATCACTCTAGGCACCTCACATATATGGAATTATAGTGTCCGGAGGCATTTCTGATTGTCACAACTGGGGACGGGTGCTACTGGTGTGCTGTGGGTAGAGGCCAGGGATGCTGCTCAAAATCCTGCAATACACAGAATACCCCACGACACAGTGTAATCCAAGCCCAAATGTCAATTGTACTGAGGTTGAGAAACCCTGAACTAGAAGAGCTTCATTTAAATTTCAAGCTAAGCATATTAATCAATAGGTACTAGTTATGCTGCAATAATAAACAACCTCAAAATCTTCAATTTAACACAAAAATATTTTATTTTGAGCCAGCCACTCAGCCATGGTGAAGTGTATAATAGCTTCTAAAACTTCCATTGGAAGTGTGCACATTACTTCCATTTACATTGTATTGGCCAGATCAAATCACATGCCCATGTTCGAAAGGCAACCACCACACATAGCAATGAAAAATAAACTTCATGGGGTATCATCAACTAGCTATGCTACTATCCACGACAAGCCTTCTAGGAGGAAAACTCAGACTGCAAGTCAAGGGTAGCTGTGGCTGCACGTGCCGTCCCTAGAGTCATTCACTAACTTCCTTACTCTGCAACTTCATGTCTGGCTGCCACACTGGCCTCTGCTTCTTCTAGGTTTTATGTTTGCTTTTGTTTCATCTCCTTTTTGGAGCCTTAGCTTACCTGCTTCTTTAACCACAGTCCCACCTCTTCCTTTGGCCTCAGCATGAATATGCTGTCATCTGAGGCAGCTGTGCCCTGTGCATCCTGCTGCTTCCTGCAATCTCTGTCTTCATAACTTTGGCCTAAAGCCTTTTGCATTATATTGCTGATTCCTTTTTTTAAATATCCTTTTATGGTCATGGCAAAATTGAGCATAAAGTACAGAGATTTCCCATAGACCTTCTACCCCTATTCATGCATAACCTCCCCATCCTCAATCACCCACCAGAGGGGCATATTTGTTACAGTTGATGAACCTACACTGACACATCATCACCCCAAGTCCATGGTTTACATTATGGTTCGCTCTTGGTGTTGTACATTCTATGGCTTTTATGAATGTATAATAATGTGTATAGCATTAAAGTATCATCCAGCGTGGTTTCACTGCCCTAAAAATCCTCTGTGCTCTGCCTGTTCATTGCTCTCTCCCCAAAGCCTCTGGCAACCACTAACCGTTTTTCTGCCTCCATAGTTTCGCCTTTTCCAGAATGCCATAGAGTTAGTCATATGATATGTGGCCTTTTTAGATTGGCTTCTTTCACTTAGTAATATGCTCTTAAGGTTCCTTCCATGTCTTTCATGGCTTCATAGCTCATTTTATTTTAGTCCTGAGTAATGTTCTATTATCTTGATGTACCACAGTTTATTTTTCCATTCACCTACTGAAGGACATCTTGGTTGCTTTCAGATGATTAGCTACTTTCCAGAAAGTGATTTAGCTGAGAAACTATGCTGAGACCCCAGTGATTTGAAAGAAATTTCAAATATTTAAATGAGTAAGTTGTTATACTCCATCCAATAGGTCACTTAAAATAAAGCCTGGGGGTTTTTCATCTTCACTGCACACTTTCTTCATGTCTCTGTCAAATATGAGAGAGGCCTTACCTGGTACAGAGTAACACATCTTCCTGCCCACTTATCCTGCTTCACCCTTCACAGCATTCATCACCATCTGCTGTATTACACATTCATTTGTTTATCTTCCTTTCTAGATTGTAAGATCCATGAGAGCAAAAATCTGCTCATTAACATGCTTCCAGAGCCTAGATAAATGTCTGGTCCATAGTAGGTACTTCACAACATCTGGGATTCCATTCTGTCCCAAGACGCAAGGAACACTAAGGAAGACATCTTTTATTCCATAAAGACCCTTAATCATGGTGGAAATTGGATGCACCCGCCTAAGATTCTTCATCATACTTTCTGCGAAATCTGCCACAGATAGGCCAGTGGCCCAGGATGTGTAGCCTTCCAGTTTGATCACCTCATAAGCACTGTCACCCACCTGTTTGTGGAACTTGTTTCTACTGTTCCTGATCTGCATCGGTGCCTAAATCAGGGTGCAGATTCTTTAGGGAGACACCAGCACCATTCACTCCACTCCACACAGGCACATTACAGTCTCCATGCTCCCAAGGACCCACCCATGACAGCTCAATGGTTGAACTCCCAGCCTCTCCCCCATTAGGTAAGGGAAGCCCGCTGAATCCAGATGGCAACCACTTCCAATAACATGGTTTTTTTTTTGGAAAGCCGCTTAACTTCCAAGCCACAGGTCAAGACAGCCACTGGATTGGAAACAAGCCATTTGCAGTTGGGACTGTATTACACAACTTTAGGAATGATGCATTTAAAGACGTTCATGTTACCCTGGACCACATTAAGGCGGCTTTCTCCTTCCTGTTGATGTGCCCAGCTGGGGTATCAACCAGCTTGGCGTTCGCAGTCACACTACAGTCTTTGCCAGAGACAATTTTTGGTGTTCTAAGGAAAAGGCTGCCGTGTTGGACATCCATCATCTCTCCCTTTACTTTGTCTTCTATGACACCAACAAGAGCAAGTTCATCTGCCAAGTCCTTCCTTAAGATACCGATGGCACAAGCCATGCCAACAGCACCCACCCCAATGACTGTCATTGTATTCTGGGGGCTCTGTTTTTCCTTCAGAAGAGTCACCATCAGCTGGTCCTTGAGGTTGCCATATTGGCCTTGGAACCGCAAGGGACCGGCAGTGCATGGCGGGCGGGCGTCGGTGGCGCGCTGCGTTGGATGCGGACTCGGCGGCAGCTGCTCGGGTAACAAGTCAGAAGTTTTAAATTGGCACCGTTTTGAGTAGCGGGAGGAAATCTCGGGGAGGAAATCTCGCGATGTCCGCTCGGCACCGCCTGGTCCGAGAACCCTCCTGGGTCCCACGCAGTCAGCTCCCACGCTCCCGCCGGTCCCTTGGCAGCCGCCATCTTGGTTGCCGGGCAGCCAGGCGCCGCACCGCCAGCCTGTGTCCACAGAGAGAAGCCATAAAGTGCTTGTTCCTAGAGTCGGAAGGTTAATGGCAGCCTAATGCTACCTCACACGCCTACGTCATTCACCTCCCTTCACCTCACCACGTGGACATTGTGTGTCTCACAGCCTCACAAGAAGGGTGAGTGCAGGGTGGTGAGGTGAGGGAGGGGGCTCACGCACAGTATGTTTTAGTATTGGTTGTTGTTAATATCTCATGGTGCCTCATTTAGAAAGTGAACTTTATCACAGGCACGTATGTGCAGGGAGAACAGCACACCCAGGGTTGGGACCCCCTGGTTTCGGGCTCCCGCTGGGGCCTAGGGTCGCACCCCCCGCAGGTACAGGGGGGACCGCCGTTCACCAAGCGCGTCAAACCCACAGGCTCACGCGGGCCACGTAAACAGGGTGTAAGTTCGTGGGGCCGCAGAAAAACAGGCAGGAGCTTCCACTTTCATAGGAACGTAGGTTTATTTCGATAGGCACATGCTGGATACAAAGGGCCGGAATAAATGAGTCCTCGTTCACATAAAATAATAGAACATTATAATAAAAATCGATATTTTTTTCTTGAACAGTAACTTACCAGACACTGAATAACTGCACAAAATTAATAAGCATAACGCAAATAAATCTATTTTTCTTATTCTCCGAAAGCGAAATATTTCCTGTTGCGCACACCAAACAAGTCAGAACAACAAGACTAATGGCGTGGCCATCGGCTCTAGAATATTCGCTGCTGGTATTAGTGGGGAAAAATGGTGCGCCTACGCGTAAGGCGCGTAAGGGAGGTGAATGCAACACGATTATAGTAATCAGTCATCAGCAAACGGTGTAGTTCGTGATTAATAATTATGTGTAACAGGATATTATAAAAATTAAGTTACAAAAATTTTATTAAACGTTTCTTGCATACTGTTATATTGGCTGGGCCGCAAAAATATTCCTTGTGGGCCACATGCGGCCACGAGTTTGACATGCTTGATCTACACAATCCAGACCTAGGCTGCCTGGCCGCAGGTCTGGAGACTGCTCTGCCGGCAGCGTTCCCCAGGTGGGTGCCCGGCACGTGCACACTCAGCGCCCCTGCCACCACGCAGGCCGCAGGCTGTCCCAGGTGCTGGGATGGAGCCCTGGGGGCAGTGGGCGGGGAGTGGTTTTAACAGCCAGCTGCGTGGCAGATTGAAGATTTCGGGATGGGTCTCAGGACTTTGGAAGGCAGATGCTGGAGATGAGGGAGGGGCATCCCTGGCACAGAAGCACCTCCAGGTCTGTTTCAGGGAAAGGCCGAGGGGACTAGAGTATTTCCTGGGGTGAGGGGGCAGAGAGGGAAGCCTGAGGGCATCGGGTGGAGGTCCTGAGGCCGGGTGGAAGAGTTTTGAGTTCTGTTTGTGGAGAGGAACACTACCAATGCAAGAATGGCAGACTGGAAAGGATGGTAGAGATAATGGAATTCCTGCTCCTTGTTTTACACAGGAGGAAACTGAGGCCCAGGTTCACACAGCAGTCAATGGGCAACATTGGGAAATCAATCATGCAGCAGGCAGAGTCTGCAGCATAGTCAGGCACCTGTGATAACCCCTGGTGGCAGGAGCGGAGGGTCCACGGGTGGAAGGGAACACAGTCAGCCCGGGTCTGGGGCAGTACGGGGCTCAGGCCCCAGCTGGAACTGAGGAAAGAGTCTGAGGCAGGAGCTGTGCTGGCAGGAGCTGTGCTGTGCCTGGATGTGTCAGGGCAGCAAAGGAAGAGGAACTGGCAGGGACACACGAAAAGAGACCAAAGAGATTGGAAGCATCTGGTGCCAGAGAAGTCAAGGCCGGAGAGGATTTAAAGGAGGAGTGGCAGCCAAGGGTTCAAGTCTATTCAAAGTTTGATTTGGTTATGGACCAAGGACATGGCTGTGTGCGTCACTGCTGTGAGAGGCACCCAGACTGTAAGGAGTTGAGGGGAGAAGGGAGGAGAGCAGACGGAGGAGGTCAGCACAGGCAGGGAATTCCAGATGTTGGCTGAAGTCAGGAGGATGGGCTCTTGAGGGAGAAACAAGTTAAAGAGTGTCTTTAGGAGAAGGGAGATAGGAGAGTATTTTTTGGCTTAAGGGAATGAGCTAATCATGCATGATGGGATTAAATTTTCCCTTTTATTTCATCTCTGAGTCTTAGATCTTTCATCTTTAAAACAGGGATCAGGAATGTGTTATAGGCTTGTGAGGATTAAATGGAAAAACACATGACTAGTGCTTAGTATAATGCCTGGCACATTATAACACATAATGGACAGTGGTTATTTTTAACGTTGTATTACTACACATTTTTGAAGGGCCTATCCCAGAATCTTGCAGCCTAGAAAGGATTACATTTTAAATCTTGGTATCTTATGTCACTTTATGGGGTACATTTGATTAATATATATGGTTTCACATATTTTGAAAGATTGGACTGGAAACAGGCCCAAAGAGGCATTCTTTTTATTGCTCATGTACATGTGGAAATTATACATTTTAATTGTGTTATTATATGAGCCAGTTTCCTCCTCACGGGTGATGGTGGGAGTTCACCTCTTGGGAGAGGGAATTTGGTTTTGGATTTATTACTTACATCTGCAAAAGGAGTAAGAAAGACTAAAATAGGACACTTTCTGATAAGCAATTTGACTTTTTCTTTTTTCATTTTGATCTGAAACCTGTAGTCCAAGATTGAGGTAATTTTTCTTATTTTGAAAAAAATAATTTTCCATACGTGGGAATGATCTTGTTTAAGCAAGGATAAGTCATAGATGAATCCATCTATGCCTTTTCTCTTGGAGGAATACATCTGTGCCTTTTGGTGTGAACTTCATGAAAAAGAAAAAAAAAAAAGCCCACAAGGCACACTACACACACACACACACACACACACACACACACACACACAGTATGTGTGTGGGGAATTTCCGGGAAACCAAAGGGCAAAATCTTTTTCTTTTTCAAGAAGACACCTACGATGCCAGCTAGCCAGCACAGCCACATGGAACGGAAAGGAATTAGTTATAGTCCTAAAAGAGGGATAAATGCATCTGGTGTCAGATTAACCCCAGCAAACAGTTTTGCTTAGTTTGAAATACTCTGACTCAAAAGCATGCTGATTTCAGCGTGAGAAATAGATGTGTAAGACGACTTCTCAATAATCAGAATGTAGTGGTTGCATCTTAGGTGAACGAAATACAACATGGATAGGTCTTAAAAACATAATGTTGAGCGCAACAATGAGAAAAATAAGGATTTATGATGCCATTATGTAATCTAAAGCCACATACACACACCAAACATCCCAGCCTATTCCTGTAGAGATATGTGTATATTTACTTGAGAAATTGCCTAAGAGGTAGGGGGGCATCAGTGTTAGTATCAGAGATAAGAGAGAAAAAATCTATAATAATAAAAGCGTAATATGCTAATTAGACTGGACGTCCTTCCTTCCAGACAAAGGTGCACCTCGGCAGAGGTGGCAGAGACCCCCGGCTGTGGCAGTGGTGGGCGGGGGGCTGGGGCCAAGGCCCTTGCACGAATTTCATGCATCAGGCCTCTAGTAAAAATATAATAAGAGAGGGGCTATGCACAGGCTGATAATGATAATGTGCTATGAGTTGAATATGATTTTTAAAAGGAGAAATCTTTTAGTTTGTGTTTTCTTTGTTGCCATACAATCAATCTGATGCAAAGGCAAAGAACTTGCAGGCAAACATGTGGTCCTCATGGTAACATGGGTTTCAGGGAATTCCTCAGAGCAGTTTTGGGTGGTGGCTTCCTGAGGGGAAAAAAAGAAGCTGTGGTTTCAGCCAAATGTCAGAATCAGGGCACCACCTGCTTTATAACTTCAGGGGACGCCCTTCACACGCTGATGACTGCCCCCTGCCCACCTGGGTGGGACCTGAGCCTGACTCCCTCAGGGCTCTTCCAGGGCTGTATCCCAGGATATTTTTACAACTTATGTTTAGACCTTGTTCTGGTGGAAAAGTTATTTTATGAGAACAAAAACAAGCAATTTGGGAACATTTTTACGGTGAGAGAAATATGATTGTATGAGAGCACAGATGAAATACTTTACTTTTTTTTTTAAAATTTTTTTGGTTCATGATGGTGAGAAGGCTAAAAAGGGCTAATTCTAAAATCAAGTAACCCTGATATTTTGGGGGCTAGCAATTGGAATCCATGCCAGCAAGCTAACCTATAATTAAGTCATTGCCTCCTTCCCAGAAACTGGTCTTGCAGAACCTGTTACAGAGGCCATAAAACTGTGAACAGTGCACTGCTCTAGAGGAGGGTTATAAACGCTGGCGCTAGGCCAAACCATCAGATATGGCCTGGAGACTCCCAACACCTGAGGGCCTTCTTGCAAGGCCCGAGAAAAGGACTGGAAACATAATCCATATTTTTGGGACAAAAGAAGCCCCCTGCATGTTTCGATACTCAGATTTGGAAGCTATTCCCTGAGTCCGCTGGCGTAATTAAACAGTGTCCCTCCATTTCTTTAAAGTGTCACTTGGTTTTTCTTGGGTCTTCTGCAACAATGGTGGGATAGGAAGAACCTTAACTCACCTCCTCCAGTGGATTTAACAAATATACAACTATATATGGGACAATTCCCTCTAAAAGGGACCTGAAAATCAGGTGATCAGAGCCTACAGAACAAAGGATAAAAGATTGCATGGAGATGGAAGGCGAGGCAGAGATATCCTCTTGCGCAGGGGATGTAGGGGTGTAGGGGCCCGGGGTGACCCATATCCCAGTAGCTACGATCCACAAACAGGAGGGATTTCAAAAGTACGGAGGCTTTTCCTGAGGAGAGAGGGATTCTAGTTCCCCACCCCTTAGATTCTACACAGGAGAGACAACTCCCCCACCCCCCACCCCCCAAAAAAAACCAAAAAACAACAAACACCTGGGCTTTGTCTACCTTAACATTTTATAGTTAAACCTTTTTTACCCTTAAGATGCTTGCTTCAACTACAGCTTGTATATGGGGCTAGAAAAGTTCTTGGAAAGAGTTGAGCGTTGATCTTGTATGGTCCATCTAGCTAGCAGGGATTCTCTAAATGTGGTCCTGGCAACAGCAGCATTAGCATGAAACTTGTTAGAAGTGCAAAATCTCAGGCTCCATGGGGATCTCCTGAACCAGAATCTCTGGGAGTGGGGACAGACTATCTGTGGTTTAACAAGCCCTCCAGGTGGTTCTGTGGCAAAGTTCTAGGATCACTGATCTAGAATTGATCCCTGTGTTTTAATGTGGCTGTACAGCCTTTCCTCACTTGTAACCTGCCATCTTTTTATTAGGATAAATTACCTAAGCCAAATCCCAGCCAGACACATTGGAATCCCTGGGAGGCAGAGCCTAGGCATCAGTATTTCTTATGTCTCCTCAGATGGTTCTCATGTACTGAGAACAAATGACTTACCCTCCTCTGGGCTTCAGTTCCCTTACCCATCAAATTACAGGACTGGGCAGGCTCTCTTTAGAGAACCACTGATCTAGACCAGGGCTTCTCAAACTTTAATGTGCACCTGAATCACCTGGAATCTTGTTAAAATGCAGAATCTGAATGAGTAGGCATGGGGTGGGGCCTGAGCTTCTGCATTTTTGAAAGCCTCCAGGGCACACTGATACTTCTAGATTGCCAACCATACTTGGAGAAACAAGGATCTGGGAGCAGGGGAAAGAGCATTAGCTGAGGGGTCATGGTTGTCTTTCTGTGGATAAACATTTAAAAAATTTAATAGCTGTGAATTTATTGTTAGGAGTACTTTACTTAGAGCAAGTGTTGTGGCCTTTGATAGATAGCAGTGATAAAGCTGGCTTTTAGGAGTAAGCCCATTTAAATAAATAATAATAGAAGTATATGACAGAGCAAAATTATGAAGATAGGATGACTCAAGTTTTGGAAATGCTGAGAAGGCAGATGCAAAAAGAGCTATGAGAGCTGAAAAAAAGCAACCCTTGATTTTGATTGGCTGAGTGAGACTATATGTTAGATCATTTATGGGGTAAGCATTCTGCAATACTTATGAACTGGGTTGCAGAAGTCATTATTCAAAAAATATTTATTGAGTGCCTGCTTTGCACTAGTTACTCTTTTGGTCACTGGGGGGAGAGACAGAAACTCATTATGTCCACAAGAAAATTATAAGAGGATAAGAGGTCATGAAATAAATGTCTGCACTTTTCATTTAATATTTCACTATAAAAATAAAAAAAAAGTCTTGTTCACTAACAGCCAGGAAAGCTGTCTTAACACAGTAATTCATTCATACACACATCAAAATCAGGGTGAAGGAAAGTCCCAATTCTGGCAACTTCTCCGGGATAGAGCATGTTTACTGGACATGGGGAAAGGAGCTGGTTTCCTCCTTTCCCCATGGGCTAATTTCTTGAACTAGCTAAATGGTCTTTATGTCCTATGCTACCAGGATGCCTTGTGACAGCCCATGTGGACAGAGCTCAATGAGTGTGAAAAAAGAAGTCACTAACTCTGATTCAAAATAAAATTCCTAAATAATGAGGCAGGAACACAGCACAATTCAGTGATACCTGTGATCCTGGACCTCTGTCCTTGAACATGAATGGGAACTGCCAACTGGTCATTTTCCCTCTTATTTCTATACGACATTGGGAACAAATGACTTACCCTCCTCTGGGCTTAAATGCTCTCCCCCATCAAATAACAGAATTGGGCAGTCACTAAGTTCTCTTTAGGCATAGCATTTTGATACCTATGATTTTAAAGTTGAGAAGGTCATCTAATGGAGAGTATATGGGGAAGACTGGGGGGAGGGCCCTTATTAAAGGTATAGTTAGACACTGAATTGTAAGAATTGCATTTTATTTTATTTTTTTGATTTTAAAAAATTAAATCTTTATTGTTCAGATTATTAATTGGTTCCTCTTTTTTCCCACCATAACTCCCCTCCACCCAGTTCCCACCCCACCCTCCACCCTCACTCCCCACCCACTGTCCTCATCCATAGGTGCACGATTATTGTCCAATCTCTTCCCGCACCCCCCACACCTCTTCCCCCCCCCCCAAGAATAGTCAGTCCATTCCCTTTCTATGTCCCTGATTCTATTATAATCACCAGTTCATACTGTTCATCAGATTATTTATTCATTTGATTTTTAGATTCACTTGTTGATAGTTGTGTATTTGTTGTTCATAATTTGTATCTTTAACTTTTTCTTCTTCTTCCTCTTCTTAAAGGATACCTTTCAGCATTTCATATAATACTGGTTTGGTGGTGATGAACTCCTTTAGCTTTTTCTTATCTTTGCCGAACCAAGGTTTACAGAGAAATAGGCACGTTAAAAATAAAATAAAACAAGACTTTGAACTTAATAATAATCTGATTCTTTTCTTTGATTTGAGGAGGTTAAGGCTGTTGAGAATATGTCCTGAATTAGGTCGACCCAGCCATAGTGAAGGTAGAGTCAGTGTTTGATGAATTTAAATAATGTAGCCAATGAAAAGTATAATTTAACTCTTTGTCACCAACACACATATAGGAATGGACAAACACACACTTCCCATTCTTAACTGTGAGGTTTGTGGAATTGTAATGCAGCCATAATTGCTTGTGCTGTCTGTCCACTCTGGCTTGCTTGAATGCAGAGGCATGGAGAGGACCTTCCTAGCCAAGTCTCCCTCGCTTCTAACCTGCCATCTGGAGACAGAGGTCTAAGATTGATCTTACTTAACCAAGAAGGAGCCAAAGGGAGAATGGAGGTCTGATGGCTTTGTTGCTTGATGTGGAAAAGAAACAGACTGGCGGAATTTGTGTATAATCCCTAAGGAGAAAGTGTCTTTGTGCTGTATTTCTTTTTGACCTGAAACCCCAAAAGCAAGTTAGTTAGAAGTTGGAAGAGGCAGTTCCAGAGTCTGGATTTATTTCATTTGGGGGAGGGGGAGGGAAAGCCTTGATTACAAAGGAATAAATGCTTTAGGTATATGCACCAGGTATAATGCAGGATTTCCTGGTCTGTCTTTCCAGGCACCAGGAGCCTCTGATGAAATCAGTTATCTCAATTAGGAGTTACTCCTTATCGTGTAGCAGAGCCTGATATTAACATTTCCTGCCGAGGAGTTGCTGGAATCCGTGTGTTCCCTTCATGTGATGACAAAATAATTTCACTAGCTTCCTGTCACCAGCATAATCTTTCTGCAGAGACTGGGGGAGGTCAGTCTTTCTGATGAGCCAGGTCCCCAGCTTGCTTTTCCTTGCTGACACAAACCAGCTTGGTTGCACTTAACAGCTCTTACTGTAAGTGGTGCTGTTGGACCATTTCCTCGTGTGCACTTCCTTTTGGTACCATAAGTGCATTCAGAGGATGATTTGATATCAAAAGAATCGTTCCTTGTGACTAGTAGAATAAACTTTCTTCATATGATACTTTCTTCCTACTGCCCCCTTCTAGTTTGCATGCCTGAGATTTCTCTTACGTGCAATAAAAAATTAATAAAACAGTACAGGTGATGTGGTGGTGCCCACTGGAAATGTCTGTGTTCAAGTGTAAGAGGAAAGTGGAGGGCTTGAGGATGCCTAGCAGCTGTGGTAGCCAACGGTGTAAATAGACAGTGTAGGGGAAATTGGGGGAGTAGACTACAAATTACAGAAAGCGAGTTGATCATTTATATATAAAGGTAGTAATAAAAGGAAGCCCAGAAAGGTGCAGGAAAAGGAGGAAAGATTTGCCTTGATGATTAGCCAGGAGAGGCCATTATGGGCTAATTACATGTGGGAAAGCATTGTAGTATGTATGCATGTTTGTGTGTATCTGCATGTAAGTGTATTATTTGTATAATCAAAAAATGGGATTACTTACTTTTCTCTCGTGGCTCCTTTCCTAAGTCACTGTCCCCTGGCAGGCCTGGTTACTTTTTCCCTAACACAGAATGACAGCTGAGCCTTATAACCCTGGCTCTAGGAAGGTTATGCTATGTAAACATTGCATCCGTAAGTAGCTCACTCCTTAGAGAAAGTGTCATATTTAAAAATTGTAACTCCTTTTTAACTTGCATTTTTTATTTCAGAAGAATAAGAGACATTAGGCTTTTATTTTATTGGAGGAGTGAGCTTAGTGGCTGATGTAATTGATAAACTTGTTTTTCCTCCATTGTCATCAGCCAAGTTTTTGTGGCACTAATAAAAGGAGAACACTGGCCCTAACCGGTTTGGTTCAGTGGATGGAGCATCGGCCTGTGGACTGAAGGGTCCCAGGTTTGATTCTGGTCAAGGGCACATGCCAGCTTGATCCCCCGGTAGGGGGCGTGCAGGAAGCAGCCTACCAATGATTCTCTCATCGTTGATGTTTCTCTCTCATTCTCCCTCTCCTTTCCTATCTGAAATCAATAAAAATATTTTAAAAAAGGAGAACACTGGATTGGTACCCCCTGCATAGCATACTGGGACCAGTTTTTACAGATTGCAAATGCAGGAGCTTTGGTCTCAGGAAATCTGGCAGGAGAGGGTGGTATACCTATTTCCTTCTGCCACACTTTTGGTGAAAGGAATTAGACTTTTAAATCTGGAAATTCAGCAAGATGAGTTAGAACTTTGCACAAAAGCAGTGCAGGAATTGCAGCTGGTTGGACATATGATATGGAAATGTCTTGCTAAATCAAGGTTGGTGGAATGTTGCTCTCCTGGCGGGCTCCATTTCTCCTCTTGCTATCTGTACATTTCATGTAGAATGGAGCAAGCAGGAAACATCAGCATCACTTGCTTGTGGAAAGACCTGATGGTTCAGATGTTTTTCATTAGGAACTGGGTGTGGGCTTTTTTCAAGTTAAACTAAAGCAGCAGTTCTAGCAGGAAGAGCCTCCCCTATCTGTGTTTTCTGTTTCTGGATACTCTTCCTTGGAGAGCCAGATTTCAGCAGGAAGGGTTGTTAATGGTGGGCTTTATGCAATGGAAACCCTATGGGAAGAATAGGAAAACGGGAGAAACAGGAGGTTATGTCATGGACTTCAGCACTTTATTTAGAAGCCATTGATTTTAGCAACACCTTTTCCTAATGGATGACTGATTTTTCTGGTTGTGCAAACAGTATCCAAATTATCAGGCAAATATTTGGCTCAGGAACAAATATTTTTACCATATTGAGCCAATCACCTGTGCTTCCTAAGGTAAGGTGACTTTTCCTTTCCCTCCATCTTGTAATTTGTGTTTGTTGGGAGTAAGCTTCCTGTGGGTCCTGCGGATTGGCTTCATTGTTACCTGTAGGAAGCTCTAAACATCCTTTTCAGACAGAAACACACTTTGGCTAATCGTTCCTGAGTTCACATTTGGTTTGTTTGTTTGTTTTTGCCCCCAGGATGCCTGGGGCTTTCCTGGGGGAGAGCTAGCTTTGCTATATCAAGAACTTGAGGCTGGGGAAGGGGGAGTGCTGCTCAGGACTAAGCATACAAACTGGCAGGTGTTTAGGTGGGTGATCTTGGTTAACTCAGAATCTTCAGATTCTCATGGGGAGAATTAGCCACCCACACTCTGCTTGGCAATGTGTGCCCTTGGTTGAAACAAGACCCAGATTGAATGTTGGATGAAGAGACCAAATCAATATTCATCATCATTTAAAAGATTTTTTTTATTGATTTCAGAGAGGAAGGGAGGGAGATAGAGATAGAGATAGAAACATCAGTGATGAGAGAGAATCATTGATGGGCTGCCTTCTGCACACCCCCTACTGGGGATCAAGCTGGCAACCGGGCATATACCCTGACCGGGAAATGAACCAAGAGGTCATGGTTCATAGGATGACACTCAACCACTGAGCCATGCTGGCTGGGCTTCATTATCACTAAAAACAACTTAGATTGGTTGAAAAAAATCTATCATAGATCTGATCACAAATCAGTGACTGAACCTGAGAGAACAGAGTTAGGGAAGGTTCAAGGGGAAGCCATTAGGTAGGTTTTCTTTCTCATATGCTATCTTGCCTTTCAGTTTCTTATTCCCATTCCTTAAGGATGCCCCCTGGCCACGCTCTCGGACCCTTTCCTCAGTGCCTGGCCTGTGGAAGAGGAGCCCACGGTTTCACAGTGTTAGGATATATTTAGCCTCCCAAGATTTCTATTTTAGTTAGGGAACTCTAGGATAAGAGCAGGTCACTCTAAGCTCTTAGTAAAAATCTGAAATGGTAGAATTTCTTATGAAAAGGGGAGATATTTTTGGACGAGAGAACTTTCCAAATGAGCCTGTTTCTTTGATGCTTAAAATATGCCTTCAATTAAATTAATTCTTATTCTTCTTTAATTCAGGTAATACATACCATAGTTAAGAGATTTGAATACAAAATTTGCCATTAACTAGCTATGTGACCTTGGGCAAGTCACTTAATCTCTCCAGGCCTCAATTTTATCACGTGAAGTGGAAGAAATAATAAGCTTTTCAAAGAGTCTTTATAAGCTGCAAATGAGGACACACACACACACACACACACACAGACACACATACAATCTCCTTGTTCTGATAAGCCTTAGGATATTCTGTAACATTTAGTTTCCTCCAGGGAAATCAATAGAGACTGGGATGGAATACTTTTCATTTTGTATTTTTTGAATTTTTAGCCATATAAATGTATCACCTACATAAAAAATTAAAATATCTGTAAATTACTTACCAGGAATTTGTTAATATAAAGACATGTCACCTTACTGGTGGCTCGTTTATGCAGTGCAAGTCACTGATGAGCGAGTGCTTCACAGGACTGATCTCATTTCATCCTTACACGTGTTGGGAATTGCTTCCATGAATTTCTTGGGAATTTTACATGGACTCCCAAATTCTTGGAGAGTCTAGAGCAGTGGTTCTCAATCTTCCTAATGCTGCGACCCTTTTAATACAGTTCCTCATATTGTGGTGACCCCCAATTTCATTGTTACAAATTGAACATAATTAAAGCATAATGATTAATCACAAAAACAATATGTAATTATATATGTGTTTTCCAATGGTCTTAGGCGACCCCTGTGAAAGGGTCGTTCGACCCCCAAAGGTGTTGTGACCCACAGGTTGAGAACCGCTGGTCTAGAGGGTTCATGGTTGGGATATCAAAGTAAGGGGCTTTGGCAGCTGTAGTCTGTATACATAATAACTTTAAAATATTTTTACTATAAAATATCTCAAACATACAGGAAAATAGAGAGTAGTATTTTTCTGTAATTACTTAGAATGTTCTTAAAGGGTGGCCATAGAACTTATTATCCATATTGGGATACTTTTAATAGAGAAGGGGTTGCTGTTGATAGTTATCCTGGGATTACAGATGTAAAGCAAACTGGGTGGTGTGGTCACCTTAGAACCAAGCATTGCCATGTTGAAGTACCCCCTGCCCCTCTTCCTGGCCCGTGTCCCACCCCCTTTCCCTGCCCCAGACAACCATGATCTTGATATGGATGTGCATACTGTTCACAGTTTATGCTGACTACATATATGTGTTATAAACTATACAGAGTGCTCCTATGTGTGTTTCTAAATGTCCCATAAATGGAATCGTATGTTCTCACTTTTTAAAACCGTAAGGCATTTTCCCTTCTTTTCCTGGACAATTAAACAAACTAGGGCCAGGGAATAATGATGTATTAGCTAAGGTTCTTTTGATTGAAAGCAACAGAAACTAATTGTGACTAGCTTAAACCATGAGGGATTTAATGAGGAATATTGGGGCACCTTAAGCATCCATAATTGAGAAAGAGGAGTTTCAGAGTAGCTCCTG
Source organism: Myotis lucifugus (assembly GCF_000147115.1). Taxonomy (NCBI): domain Eukaryota; kingdom Metazoa; phylum Chordata; class Mammalia; order Chiroptera; family Vespertilionidae; genus Myotis; species Myotis lucifugus. The sequence continues at coordinate 532,953 of NW_005871385.1, forward strand.
GGATATGAGTGACATGTAGCTTTTGAATTGCTCATGCACCTATCATTGATACGGTCAAACCACAGTGGCCCTAGTCTCTGTATGTCTGGGTTCCAGTAGTCAAATTCCAGAGACAGTGAGGGAGAATCCAATTGGGCCAGGCATTCTTTGCTGGGTCAACCCTTTGTATATCATCAGGAATGGAAGATTATGTAATAAGGTCATAACAACTGAGAACTCACCTCACAGGACTGGGACCCCCAGAGATGGGGAAATTGTTAGCTGGGCAACTAAAGAAGTGACAATCACAAGTGAGCAGAGAAAATTTGGAGAGGAGAAGGAAAGCTCTATGGTTATGGTTTCTTCTGAAAAGGAGCAGAAGCAAAGTGTTTCCATTTGGGAATTGCTTCCATGAATTTCTTGGGAATTTTACATGGACTCCCAAATTCTTGAGAACAGTTGAAATCAAGAAAATTGGATGAAGTATTGTAATTCTCCTGTGAGAATTAAGGCTGATATAATCTGTGTAGAGACCTGACTGGTATGAAGAAATCCACTGATTTGAGGTTGAGAGCAAGAGCACAAACAGTTGATGCACGGATCTGAAGGTCAAGGTCGACATTTCTGGGAACGGGGACAGGAGCAGTAGGAGAGAAGAATTAGTCAGTCTTTCTGTATCTGTTTCTCTCAGTGTGCTTTCATGTCTCTGTCCTCTGCTGATAGTGAGTAAATGTTAATAAGTTTACAGGCATAGTATACTTTTCACAAATCCTGTGAGTGCTGTTCTAAGAAATACCATGTTTTGGAAGCAAAATATGTCATTAAATTGGCAATTCTGACATCTGCTTCTCTGTGGTGCTCTTACATTTGCCAGGAGACCCAAATATTACATTATTTGAATTCTGTTGGAGAGAACAAGTGATGTTTTGTGGGGTTAAGAATTTCATTTAAAGAGTGATAGTCTTTATTTGTGGTATTATCTTCCAGTTTTTAAATGATCTTAGCATTTATCTTGTTAATGTTCATTTGTTTTTCAAAATGTCTTCTATTACACTGTATCTTTATCAGGTAGATACAATTTTTATATGTTATTGGATTTTATAATCTTGTCACAATATGTTGATTCATAGTATTAGCAAACTGTCCACTTGTTATATCTTTTCTTAACAGAAGACCATGAAAACTTTTCATATAGAAAAGTTTTACAGAATAATTCTGTGTTTATTATTTTTTTAATCTTCACCCAAGGATATTTTCCTTGATTCTAGAGAGAGAGGAAGGGAATGAGAATGAGATAGATAGAGATAGAGAGAAACATTGATGTGTAACATTGATCAGTTGCCTCCCATATGTGCCCCAACCAGGAATTGAACCTGCAATCCAGGTATGTGCCCTGACCAGGAACTGAACCTGAAACCTTTTTTTTTTTTAATAAATATATTGTATTGATTTTTTATATATATTTTAAAATATATTTTATTGATTTTTTTACAGAGAGGAAGGGAGAGAGATAGAGAGTTAGAAACATCGATGAGAGAGAAGCATCGATCAGCTGCCTCCTGCACATCTCCTACCGGGGATGTGCCCGCAACCCAGGTACATGCCCTTGACCGGAATCGAACCTGGGACCTTTCAGTCCACAGGCCGACGCTCTATCCACTGAGCCAAACCGGTTTCGGCTATTGTATTGATTTTTTACACAGAGGAAGGGAGAGGGATAGAGAGTCAGAAACATCGATGAGAGAGAAACATCGATTCAGCTGCCTCCTGCACATTCTCTACTGGGGATGTGCCCACAACCAAGGTACATGCCCTTGGCCGGAATCGAACCTGGGACCCTTTAGTCTGCAGGCCGATGCTCTATCCACTGAGTCAAACCGATTAGGGCTGAACCCGAAACCTTTTGTTGTACAAGATGATGCTCAACCTGTTGAGCCACCTGACTGGGCTGTGCTTATTCTTATGCTTTCCTGTTATTTTTCAAAAGCATGTAAGTAAAGTGTTATGAAATTTCAGAATAACATAAATTTAGGAGGAATTTTCAGATATTCCATTTACTTATCCCAGAATCCCAATGATTAATATCTGTCAGAAGTTTGGACAGTGAAAGGGAATAACATCCTCTATTGGATACTTGGTAGAGTTAAATGATAAAATGTTATTGTGGAGCCATTCTCACTAATGATGCCCCTAAGTCAGACATGTTGGAGGATCTCAGATACATAAAGAGAACTGCTATTAGATAAAAACCTGGTTGACTTCAGTTCCTATTGAAAGTGGGAAAAATCAGTTCCATGAGAATTGAAAAGTGATCACTTCCTAGGTTCTGAGGAAACATTAGAAACAGGGAAGAAAAATGCCAAAACAATGAAGGTGCTTTTGGCTTCCCTTTGAAGTTGATAACCATATTTTAGACCATAAAAGCCCAATCATTGGCACCACTTTTGGGTTAAATTAGTGTGTCCTGAAAACACTATGTTAAAATGCAGTTGTGTTGCCGAAACCGGTTTGGCTCAGTGGATAGAGCATCGGCCTGCGGCCTGAAGGGTCCCGGGTTCGATTCCGGTCAAGGGCATGTACCTGGGTTGCGAGCACATCCCCAGTAGGAGATGTGCAGGAGGCAGCTGATCGATGTTTCTCTCTCATCGATGTTTCTGACTCTCTATCTCTCTCCCTTCCTCTCTGTAAAAAATCAATAAAATATATTTTAAAAAAATAAAATAAAATGCAGTTGTGTTCACTATTTGCTTGAGTTGATTTTCAAGTTAATGTGCCCTGTGTATATGTGCTCTGAGGAAATGAACCTTTCCTGGAAGAATCTCATGGAGAAAATTGTTCAGGCAGGGTACATAGAATTGTTGGGACCAGTGTTCCTGATAAATAGGTAAGTAACATCTGAGCTAGGCCTGGGCTGGGCTAGGGACTTGAGGATGGCATGTGCTCACAACTCCAAAACTGACTGGCTTTGATATCGTAGTATTTCACTGTCAGTCATGCAAATTCACCCAGACTTCATAGCTGAAAAAAATCCATTCATAAGGTAGGAATACTGGATTGTACAGCATACTTGTTATTTAGCTCCATGATATAGATGAATATAAAATAGTTTTTAAGAAATTAGCCGAAACCGGTTTGGCTCAGTGGATAGAGCGTCGGCCTGTGGACTGAAAGGTCCCAGGTTCGATTCCGGTCAAGGGCATGTACCTTGGTTGCAGTCATATCCCCAGTGGGAGATGTGCAGGAGGCAGCTGATTGATGTTTCTCTCTCATCGATGTTTCTAACTCTCTATCTCTCTCCCTTCCTCTCTGTAAAAAATCAATAAAATATATTAAAAAAAAAAAAAAAAAGAAATTACTTTATAGTCCTGGCCAATGTTGCTCAGTTGGTTGGAGCATCATCCCATACACCAAAAGGTGGTGGGGTGGATTCCTGGTCAGTGCACATACCCAGATTTCTGATTTGATCCCCAGTTGGGGCACATGTGGGAGGCAACCAATCTTCCTCCCTCCCTCTCTCCCTCCCTCCCTCCCTCCTTCTCTAAAGAAAAAAGAAAGAAAAAAAAGAAAAAGAAATGACTTTAGCTAGTAATGCTAAAATATTTATTCAGATATTAGTCATATATTGGGGATTCCTTTCTAAAATCTACCATACCAAAAAAAAAAAACCCCAAAGAAAAATTCCACGTAGGTTATGATTAAAAATGACTAATGGAATATAATTCATAGAAAATATATTTCTTTTTTAATGAATACCTAAATTGTATTTCTTTAACAAAATTCACCTATTGAAAGAGTATACAGTTTCCTTTAGAAAAGTAAATATTTTTGCCTTTTATAACAGGAGGAACTTTGATAAGACTTCCTAAAGTTTTTAATAATCTGTTACTATATATCATTGATGGTTCTAGATACTTTGGGGGGACACCTGGAAATTAAATCTTCATCCCTAGTTGATCAGTCTTATTATTTTTAGGTAAAACTGAATTAAAAGGAAACTATTGGCTTTCCAAAAACAATATTTACAAGTTAGTCAATTAACATCAAGTGCTTTTCAAAGTTGGGGCCAGTGCATGAAGGCCAGGAAACTACACCCACATTATTTTGCCCATTGGCTTCTTGTGCTGGCCTTGGGAGGCTGATAAGCAGTCCTTCAGGATTCCTAGGCATCCTGTGGCACCTCCAAAAACAAACCACACAGGAATGGGAATTTCCATGTGTTAGGCTGACAACTCCTTTTGCACTGTTACAAAGTATTTAAAGGTCAACGAAAATAAATTTTTTAATCCTTAACGCTAGTTCCCTATTTTGCCTATGATGTTATGCTAGAAAATGTGCTGAAAAGGTAATCAGACATAGTTCATTCTTGCTCTCAAAGACAATACAACCGATACAAAGATTAAGAATCATTACTATTATATTATACTATTATATTATTTATAATTATTATGGTAATAATAAATTTAGTAAATATAACAATAAAATTATTTTTAATAATAATAATAATGTAATAACAAAATAATCATTGTAGCAATCACTTATTAAGCCCCTATTATGTTCCAGGCACTGTGCTGAGCAATTTCCACATATTAGCTCTTTGAATATGATCATCAACCCTAGGAGGTAGGTAGCATTATGTCCATTTTTCAGGTGCAGAAACCTAGCTTTAGGGAGGGAAAGCAAGTTGTTCAAGGCCACATATGTAGTCATTGATGAAGGTGGGAAACAAATATTTGAAGTCCAAGATGTGGGAACACAGGAACGAGTGCACTAGACACACATGAGACAAGGACCTTTACATCACTTGAACACTTAGTGGCCTTACAATGAAGGCAGTAGAGAAACAGCAAATTCTGTTGGGATTGCTGTGTGTTATTTCATTTGGACATAGTGAAAGGGAACAGAAGGCTTAGTGGAAGATGGTATTTTGAGAGAAATCTAATGGGCTTTCTCCACCACCCGAAGGTGTTTGGGCAGATTAAAAAGGGAACTGGTGCTTCCTTAGAGGAATGACTGCCTCATGACATTTTCCACCTGCTTTTCTGGCGCTTGTCCTGTACTTTTGGCATTTCTTCGGCTCTTAGAGTCAATGAGTCAACAGCATGTTTTTAGCATTCCCTGTGTGCACTGAAGTAGACTCCAACTCAATAGGAATACTTAACTACCATGACCAAATGTGTGTGCCAGCCTTCTCTGCCAGCCAGGGCATCCGAGGTGGGGGTGGGAGGGTGGAAGAACAGAACATATAAAATTATATATAAATATACATGTAAGTCATTTTAAGTCTCGAAATCACTCAGGGTTTATATTTCTTTAATATGTTTTTATTGATTTCAGAGAGAGGAAGGAAGAGGGAGAGAGATAGAAACATCAATGAGAGAGAATCATTGATTGGCTGCCTCTTGCACGCCCCCTACTGGGAATCGAGCCCACAATCTGGGCATGTGCCCTGACCAGCAAACTCCTGGTTCTTGGGTTGACACTTAACCACCATTGAACCACACCAGCCAGGCTCAAGGGTATATTTTTTAATTGGGCAATTTTACCTGCTCCCTTTGAAATTCTAGTAACTTTCTTAATAGAAACCTGACAGAAATTAATCTTTTAACAGTGCTTCATGAGTAAAATCATTCAATGATTCCCTTTTTATCTGGAAGGGACCTGAAAGATCTAAAGTGTTTCATAGAATATTAATGTCCTTGATCTGTTTTGGAAAAGGGCCCCATAGATAAAATTTGGAAAATCTGGGTTAAAGTTGAGTATTCTTTCCTATGGAACTTCAGTCTTTAATATGCTAATGTGCTTTGTGAATCTATAGGATAGGGGATAAAGTATGTAGTGTTTTAACACTTATTTTACCCTAAATTCTCTTTTTGGGAAATGCTGATCTTGCTGAACCAGCTAGTGTTTTCTCTACATGAAGGTGCTGGCTGACACCTTTTTTTTTTTTTTTTTTTTTTTTTTTTTTGAGAGCAAGGAAGTCCCAAGGGAAAGGGAGGACATATCAGATATTCCTGTTTCATGCCAAGAATTCTCAGTGAGATGCCTTTCTCTAGACTAGAGGCTCAGAGAAGGCTGAAAGGCATCTCTAGGCAAACAGAGCTGCCCTTCATTGTGACCCATGCTGCCAAGAGCTCTGAGTCAGTTCAAAGGGGTGACCAGTCCCTAGAAGCAGGAAAATGTATTTATCCCTGACCTAGCCCACCGAGGACACACAAATGGGAAGGGCGATGTCACCACTGTAGTCACAAAGGTAGTCTGAGTCTCTTTCCTTAAGCAAACTGGTCTTATGAATTTAGGTTGGGAAGCACGAATTTAAAAAAAGTTAAACGAATGTCTTTTCTGTGGGACCTCACAGAGCTTTGAATATGAAAATGTGCATTGTGAAGCTCCAAGAATGGGGTAGAATGTGCAGGATTCTAAAAAGTTACTTAGCCACGAAATTCTTGTTTTGTGCAGTATTTGGTAGGCACGCATGTTCTGAGGAAAACCCTTTGAGAAACACTGATCTAATCTGACCTTCTCATGTTACCAGTGAGCAACTATGGGCAAGACATTTCTTATCTGTGGGGCCCTCTCAGGTCCATTCTCTATCACTGTGACAAATTTATTAAAATTAACTGGACCAAATTTGGAGGTAGCTTTGAAGATATTTCTTTTCTTTAGTTCCCATTGTCAAAGCCTACAGATTAATTCCACTAATCTTTATAAAATATCACCTATGCCCAAAACCCTTTAAGTACAGTGGTGGTCTACAAATATATAGACCGTAATTCTTGCTATACATTAATAATGATAAATGCAACATTTATGGCAATAATATAAACACCTAACATTTGTCCAGCACTGTACTAAGTATTTTAATCCTGCCAACAATTTATGAGGTAGGGATTATAATAATGCCCATTTACAGTGAGGACACAAGGTGAGGCGAGGTTAGGGGGATTATTCCAAGGTCACATACAGCTAGAGGTGAGAAGATATACGCAGAAAGGTATAGCAACATGGGAAACATTCCTTATTAGTGATACAAAGTGCTATGTGAATTCAGAGAAAAAAATAATTTTCAAAAGACTTGATCAGTGAAAGTGTGAAGGATGTGGTGAACAATTGTGATTTGGCCATCCATTTCTCTTCCCTCTGGAGCAGTGGTCGCCAACGAGTGGTCCATGGTCTGTGGACCACTGGTGGCCGTGAGGTCCAAAAGGTTGGTGACCGCTGCTCTGGAGCATAGCACCTCCTTCCTTTGGAGGAACTGTTTTCCCTTTCACTGTGGGGTTCTTTCCTGGTAATATAGTTGGGCACATTCCCTTGTGCTGGGCCAATCAGAGTCTTTGGGAATTTGGGGGTTTGAACTAAGAAAAGTGACTTTCCTCTTGACTGGTAAAACTGTAAAGTCTTGTATGAGATGTGCCTGACTTGTCTTTAGTCCGGTGGAAGGAGCTGAGCTTTGTTGGGACAGGATGATGGAGATATCAAGACTGAGGCAGGTGCTGAAAGTGGAGAGATGAAGTCCTGGAGGTCTTTTGGGCAACTGTAGGCTTGGGGGCTATGTCTTTACTGGGGTAAAGGCCTTACCACCTTCTCTTCTCCTGGGAATAATACTGTCCTTCTTTGCAAAATGAAATGTTACTAGAAAGTGATTTAAAAACCCCACATCATAGAGATATGCACAGATCCTTAGAAGGGTTGAGGTCTGTCTGGTGCTAAGCCAAGGCTCCCTCAACCACAAATTCAGGGGAATGGACTCTAGGGTTTTATCTTTTTAGTCTGTTCTTTATTTACTCCTATTTTCTATGGGATATTTCTTGGTTTTGGATTTCAGGTGAGCTTTAAGGAGACAGGGCAGACCATCTCTAGCCCCTGCAGAATGAGAGGATCCCTGGAAAGGACCTAACAGTTCCTAGTACCTAGTCCTTATTTAATTTGAGTTTGTTCATTCATTTCTGGTAGGATATTAAAAAGAGCTCAGCAATATGGGCAAATACAGTGTAAGACAAGCCTGTTTCTAAGCATGAGCTGGGCTAGCAAGGGTGGGAAGGGCAAGAAGAAGAAAATGTGTGTCTGTGTTGCTGCTGTTGCAACTACCACAGGAAGAAATGTTTTCACACTGAAATGTGGGCTATCTGGAGATAGCCAGGGGAAAAGTGTTGATGGCTGGGCGGGCCCTGCTGGATGGAAAGGCCTGACAGTATGTGATTCCCTGCAACAAATGGTAGTGGTGGAGGGTGTGTACACACAAACACACACACACAGCACCCAGCCTCCAATTTCATCGCTGGCAGAAGATAACAATTCTCAGCTTGCCTTTCCAGGGTTATTTTTGGCTAGGGCTGTTGCTGATGGCAAAAGTTTCAGTCCCCCCACCCCACCCCCACCCCGACTCCCTCCCTAGTCCTTGTTACAGCGAGAAACTTTTGCGAGTAAACTGTTCACTCCCAGAGGACAAGGAGACAGGGTTGTTGGTGAAAGTGGAGAGGATCCCAAATCCTCCTCCAGGTCTCACCACCCCCGGGTTATTTTCTAGCGGAGGTGGGCCCCGGAGACAGTCCATTGCTGGGGAAGGCTTGGGTCAGACACAAGAATAGGAGCCGCCAGGGGACGGGGTAGCTGGCACTGGGAACAGGTTTTGGGGACGACACCCTGAAAGTGAGTCCAGCTGGGGGAAAAAACTGCGGCCCCCTAGGGCCATCCAGCTGGAGAGGAAGTTCGTTGGAAGGTAGAGGCCAAACTTTGCTGGGGCAGCGAGGGGCTGCTTGGAGAGGATCCACCGGTCGGTGCCGCGGGAGGGCGCAGGCTGCAGGCGGCTCGGGGAGGGGGCCGGGGCGCGAGGCGGAGTTCGGGCGTGCCGCCAGGTTGGTGGCCCCCCCTATCCCCCGGGCTGCAGATTCCCTCCGGCTCCCGGGAGCCGCGGCAGGACCGGACAGGAGCCGCCATGGAGGGAAGCCCCATCCCGGTGCTGACCGTGCCAACGGCACCCTATGAGGACCAGCGGCCCACTGGGGGAGGGGGGCTGCGGCGGCCCACCGGGCTTTTCGAGGGCCAGCGCAACTACCTGCCCAACTTCATCCAGAGCGTGCTGTCGTCCATCGACCTGCGCGATCGCAGGGCTGCACCATGGTGGTGGGCAGCGACGGCAGGTACTTCAGCAGGACGGCCACGGAGATCGTGGTGCAGATGGCTGCGGCCAACGGGTGAGTTACCTGGTCGTCCCTTGCTTCCCGCTGCTGTCCCAGGTTTTCGCCTGCGCCCCCTTCTGCCTGCCGGCTGGGCACTCTCCTAGCCCAGGTCCTTCCCCGCAGTGTCCCACCACCGCCACTCTCCACAGCCTCCCTGGTGCACCCAGGACATTGTCCTATTTGCAGTCATCTTCTTCCACCCTAAAGTTTGGGTCTGCCAAATTTAACAGTAGTGTTGTCTCAGAGCACACAGCAGTGTTGATCCCTGACATATTTGGCAAGTTCAAACGGTGAAGGTTTTTAATATCGTTGGTTCATGAACCCAGTGAAATTATTTTATGATTAATTTGATTCGGATGGAAATGGGGTAGGGATCAATTTGATGCTATGCAGCCTGGGCTCAGTTTCCTGGATACATCTTTAAATGGTCAGAAATAGATTTGCAATGCCTTTCTTAAAGCAATTCCCAACTTCTCTCCAAGATGCCCTTTGGCATTTGACCACATTTCATGCCTTTTCTCCCTTAGCGTTTCATCCTCATTTCCTCTCCATTCTCTCACGACCTCTGCAGCCTTCTTTTGCAATTGGAATTCTCAGACCCCCCTACCCCCCTTCCCTTCTCCCTCCTTCCTTGATATCCTACTACTAGAAGCACCGGTTGCTATATCCTCATATCCCTATTTTCTTCCCAATCCAGCGGCCTCTCAAGGACTTTCACAAGAGAGATAACTTTCACAAGAGATCTCTGAATTCTATATGGGAAACATTGTCTTAAAGAGTAATTTCAGCTTTGTTAATGTGGTCAGACCCACACACATAGAACTTTCCTTTAAGTGAAATCTCTGCAGATGTATGAGTGTGAACATTTAAAAAAGTGAAACTAAACAATTGTCTGGCATTTGGATTCCTTCCTTCCTTCCCCCCTCCCCACCCCATTGTGTGTGTGTGTGTGTGTGTGTGTGTGTGTGTGTGTGAGAGAGAGAGAGAGAGAGAGAGAGAGAGAGAGAGAGATCGCCAGTGAGATTTGTAGTTGTCCATGCTTCATGTTTGTCTACTATAATTTCCCCTTCCCAATGCTTCAGGGATGAGAAAATAGTTTTTTTAAAAAAAATAACCAAAACCAATTGGGAGAAACAGGGCCAAAGAGTGAGCTGGGTTGTGGAATTGTGATTTCCAACCCTTAGCAGACAATGATGCTGGAGATAAAAGACTTGAATTTCTCTCTGGCTCTCACTTGGGATTGGTGAAAATTGGCTAGAATCAGGGATTTGCAAAGAGGTTGACAAATGGTCTTTTACTCTTGCCTGACAAAGCTGTTCCTGTGGAATGATGGAGAATAATGAGCCTTGGGAGAGCTGTGGCAGCTTTCATACTCCTTCCAGTTTTTTCCAGGGATGAGAGAAACATAGCCTGTCCAATATTTATTGTGGGTCAGGATATTTTTGAAGCTTATAGTTGTTGATTTGCATGGGCAAATTATTATGCTTTATTATTTCTTGGCACACTTTACTATAAGGATGCTTCAACCTCTTAATACAGTGGTTTCTCTGGTAAACACATTTTATTAACTTTGAACAAAGTTTATTTTAGGGGATAGTTAGCATAAGCTAATATATGCTTAAAATAGAGTTAAATGTAACCTCACAGTGGTTATGAAGAATCCATATAGAAGTCCATCTCTTAAATATTCTGAAAGGATTACTTCTAAGGCAGGTGGACATGGGTGAAGAGAATGGTGGATATTTATCAAAATTTCAAACAGCTCATTTTAACCGATCTTATCCTTATTTTGTTCAGTTCTTGGGGACTTTTGCTAAAGCGAAGTGAATAATCAGAAGGCTGGCTTCTGGGAAAGGCAGTTTTGATAACTGTAAGCAAAATTGGTCTTGAGTAATTGCAAATTGGTGGGAATGGACTTGTCTCCTAATTTGGACTGTTGAGTTATATTCGGGAACGATGAACTTTGATTCCAAATGCTTTGACCTTTTTTGATTTCTTATGAAATATTCAATAAAAGGCTAGAAAATAGTAGAAAAATAGAGTTTCTTTTTTTTAATCTGACTGGAATCTGACTGGGGGGCTGCATTCTCTCTATCTGAAAAATCTTGGTTTTTATTAAAAATGCTAATTTTACAAAACAATTTTTTATAAAAAAAAAACTTTAGTTCTTTGATTATGTAATTGATGGAGGAGAACAGAAGTTTGGAGTTTATAAAATGATAAACTACATTACCAATGTTTTAATATCTCATAAACTTTGAAATGGATTCTCAGATATATCCCTGTACAATTTGGGATTTCCCATTTTTATTATAAAATTGTGAAATTTTTAAACTTTTGGAAAAGTAGAGAGACTAAATAATGACATTCATATGCCCATACCCTAAATTGTTAACATTTTTTTCTATACTTATTTCATCTCTTTAGCGAGTAAAGTATTTTAAAGTATACTAAAGAAAATTACATTTTACCTCTAAATTCTTTAGTATGGATCTCTAAAAAAAAAGGAGAACATTTTCTTTGACAATTACACTTTCATTCCAAACAAAATAAAAAGTGATTTCTTTGTATCATTTATTACCAAGCCCACATTCAGATTTCCTCACTTATTTTAAAATGCTTTTATAGTCGGTTTGATCAAACTGGTTTATTCTAATCAATAAACACATTGCATTTGGTTATTTCTCTTAAGTCTCTCTTAACCTAGAAAATATTTCCCTCTTTATTTTTATTTTGTTAATGAAAATTACTTGTTGGACTAGGCCAGTCAATTGTCCTTTAAAATATCCCCTCTCAGCCGCCCCCCCCCCCTTTTTTGGAATTTTTTATTTATTTCTTGATGGTGTCATTTAACTTTTTACTATATTAATTTGTTACTATACAAATTTACTATATTAATTTGTACTATATTTTATTTGTTTGTTGAACTAAAAATTAGTTGCAAAAGCTTAATTAGATTCGGGGTCAACAATTTTTTTACAAGAATATTTTATAGATGATGATATATGTTCATGTTGTATCACATTAGGAAACATAATCTCTGGTTGTTCCATTATTCGTGATGCTGAAATGATTACAGGGTTATTGTGGTGATTGCCCGTAGCTTCTATTATTTCCCGCCTTGGGACTAGCAAGTAGCCTGTAGAGTGAACTAAGTACCATGTAAATATTTGTTTCCTTATCAACTTTCATCCATTTGTTTTAACATCCAGGAGTGATCCTGGCTTGAGTAAATTGTTTCATTAGGGGTTTCAAAATGTTGATTTGCTAATTCTCCTATTCTTCCTGCATGTTTTAGTTGGCATTTTACTATAGATTGGGGCAGTTTCCTCACAACCGGGCCATTTAGTTATCCTGTAATAGAGTTCCCTCTGGAAAGCAGAATATATATTTATTTCTCTCTTTACATCACCAGTTTTCATAGTAAGATTTGGTGAAACAGCAACTTCTATTGTTGTACATGACTTTTGTTTTGTTTTGCTTTCACTTTTTTAACTATTGCTATGGATACCTGGATTTTTATAGAATCTATTTGAATGGATTTGTGAGTGAAAAGGTACTTCTTTACCTGTTTTTGTAGTCTTTATGTGGCTATGTGAATATACCTAAAAATCTCCCTAGAAGTATTTTAATTCCCCTTTAAAAATACAAACAATGTCATACTAAAAAAGAAAAATAATTACTAAGTACAAAGAGTAAATTGTACCATTTAAATGAATTATGACTAAACTTAGTTTGTAACTAGTTGATTTTTTATTCTCTTTCTATTCCCATCTGCTTCAGATCCTCTTTAGGGGTTTAGATTCTCTATATACCAATTTATTCTAATCTCTTATGAGTTCAAGAGCTAAATACAACATAATGGCTACAAGAATGCCTTTGCCCTTCTCTGGGTAGATCCATCTAGCTAAGAGCATTCTCTCTCTCTTTCTCCTCTGTGTTATAATCTTTTTTTAGTCCCAAACTACCTTTATTATTGGACAATAATAAAGCCCTGTATCTGCCTCAAGATCTTTCTGACTTTTTCTAAAGTCTTCTCTCTCTGGAAATGACATTGTATATCAGCACTGTCCAGTAGAACTTTCTGTGATGATGGAAATATTCTGTAATCTGCACTGTCCTGGCCACTAACCACATGTGGCTATTGAACACTTGAAATGTACCCACTGAAGAACTGAATTTTACATTTAATTTAATTAATTGAATTTTAACTTTAAATAGTCACAAGTGGTTAGTTAGCTACCATACCAGACAGTGCAGCTCTATAACTTAACATTTAAAGTGTGTGTGTGTGTGTGTGTGTGTGTGTGTGTGTTTTTTTAATGGAGCCAGAGTATTACAGTCAAAGCAAGTAAAGGTAAGTCATCAAATATGACAAATACGTATTTGGCAAACCCAAACCAGACGATAGCCTAGGAGATAATGAGGTAGGTTTGGTAGAGAAAGCATTGTATCAGCATCTGGAAGTCTCCCTTGATTTCCTACCTCTGCCTTGCAAGTTACAGGACAAATGCTTTAGCCTCTCGAAATACCTAGAAACCCCTTGTTTCTTCCTCTATAAATTGGGTATGACAGCATCACTGAATTATCCTGGGAGTCAGATAACGCACTGCATAGGAAAGCATTTAGAAACATCGATAGCACTAAGATATTTAGTGGAGTATTATTAAGGTCAACCAAATACATCTCAGATAATAATAATCTGAATGCATGTATTGAATAAACCATGAAATGGGCCCCTTTGAAAACAATTTATATCTCTTGTTTCATGTTTTAGTCAAGAGAAAATCCACTTGTTGACTAGCCATATACAGTATTGGGCATATGATGATCAGCAGCAACAACAACATTATTATCGAGTTACAGCATTCAAGAGCTTCTTAATGCCTTTTGAAACCCTTTTGATGTGGAAGCTGAAGTGCAAGGGCATGAGGAAAGCTGGGTCAGAAAGAGACTTGGGTGTGCCTTCCAGCTAAGATGCTTGCACAGGTTATATTTGATTCTAACAGAACATGAAAAGGTAGTTCCAAAGAATGAGAATACATTTGCCTTGGCATTTATTAGACCACTAGAGGCCCGACGCATGAAATTCGTGCACAGGTACAGTCCCTAGGCCTGGCCTGCGATCAGAGCCATCTTTCCCAGCTGCCCGCAGCGGGCCCTGCCGCCTGCTGCCACCCACCCCCGGTTCTCCGTTCGCCATCAGGTGATCGGTGCCTGACGGCTGGGCGAAGGGACTGAGAGGTCGGTTGTTCCCACCTGCTTGCTGGCCCTGCCCCCACCACAGGTGGCCATCAGGTGATCGGAGCCTGCTGGCCAGGGAAAGGGACCAAGAGGTGGTCAGTGTGCCTCATAGTGACTGGTCCAGTGGTTGTTCTGGTCGTTCTGCTGTTAGGGTCAATTTGCATATTACCCTTTTATTAGATAGGATAGTACATGGGTGGGGGCCGGCTGGCCTGCCCTGAAGATGGCCCCGGATTGGGGTGAGAGTCCCCACTGGGGGGCAGGGCTGGCTGGGGCGAGGGGCTGTGGGGTTTGCAGGCCAGCCCCGCCCCTGATCAGAGTGGGGGTCCCTGCTGGGGGTGGGGCCGGCCTGGGCGAGGGGCTGTGGGCAGTTTGTAGGCCAGCCACGCCCCTGGCTTTGTCAGGAATGACATCTGGAATGACGTCCAGAAGACATCTGGTCTATCCAGTCTAATTAGCATATTACCCTTTTATTAGTATAGATATGGGAGACACACTTTGGTGTAGAACCAAAGACAAGGAACATAGGCTTGGAAGGGGAGCAGAGTGGGATATGGTGTTGGGTGGAAAGTAGAGAGGGAAGAAAAAGGAAGCAAGAGAGGGAAACCAGTGCTTCAATACATAAGGCTTCTTTCCTGAATGGATGTGGAAATCTGGGGTTGGCTGGCTCCAGGTCTTATCTCTTGAAGTGAAAAAGAACTGAGTGGTGATTGCTATGTATTTTTACTGGTTTTCACTACAGAATAGGTACAGGTGGCTGGAATGAGCTACTTTGGCCCAGATGTTAGGAAGGTTTATCATCTCTCTATATAAAAGTCTAAGCAACTGGCTGACAGACTGACCGTCCAGTAGCTATGATGTGTACTGACCACCAGGGGGCAGACACTCAACGCAGGAACAGAAACCACAGGCATGGAAACTTGGAACAGACTGATGAATCTCAGAGGGAAGGGGGGAGGGGGAAAGGTGGGAAGAGATTAACCAAAGATCTTATATGCATACTAGAGGCCCGGTGCACTGATTCGTGCACTGGTGGGGTCCCTCAGCCTGGCCTGTGGGGATCAGGCCAAAACTGGCTCTTCGACATCCCCTGAGGGGTCCACAGGCCAGGCTGAGGGACCCCACCACTGCATGAATCCATGCACTGGGCCTCTACTACATTAGAACTCTAAAGAGCCTTCCATCACTCTATCTTGCTTCCCTTCCCAAATCCCCATTTGTGGAATTGGGAAATCTATTATATGAGCAGCAGCAACTTTTAGGGAGCCTATGGTTCCATCCATCTATGTTTGGGCCAGTTCATTCTTAAATCTTTTGCCTCAAGTCCTCATTTACTTTGTGTGTGTGTGTGTGTAAGTAAAGGGAGTGGGAGAGGTTTTGAGAACAGCTGGGCCCTCCCAGTTGCTGGGGTGGGTTATTTTAAGCTTTGTTTAATGTGTCCAGAGACCCAGATGGCATTTTTAACTAAGCTGCTTTAGTAAATCTTCTAATAAAGCATATGATGTTTATTGAAAAGACAGACACACATCAGCAACATTATGTGTGAAACTTGCCCTGAGAATTTTCTATGAAACATCTGTTCTCTTGGAGCCATTTGTGAACTCTGAAGTTTGCTAGTTTCTGTACAGACATAAAGAGTAGAAGTTGGAACCGATTTTTGAGGAATCTCAGCACAGGTATTGGCTTCACTAATCTTAACGCACATCTCTTGATCCTTGGCCACTCTTCTTTTAGACAACAGTAACATGAACAAATGCTGTAATAGAATTTGAATAGGATTATTGGGGAATGATAGGCAGGGGAAAGAAGGTCTAAATTTCCCAGGGATTTTTATATAGAAGAAAGAAAGCTAGGGCTACAATGTTCTTTGTTAGCCTACAGCCTTGACAATTAATTGCAAACACTCAAGATTTGGCCAATATGCCTTAACTGTTTATACTTGCATAGCCAAAGGGAAAGTTTTAGGTTCTTTCATCTGCCTTGACTCTCATTAGTTATGAATAAAAGGATATTTAGAATATACACAAGACTTGGTAAAATCCACATTTTCTGAGTTCTTGGATATCTTTTATCTCTTACATCTTTAGTGACATCAAATTTTGGACTAAAGTCTGTATTTGTATGAAAAGTTTCAGGAACATTCAATCCACAAAGAAATTCTTTTTATTGGCAAAAAGTCACAGAAGTTTTTCTTTCCTTTCCAAGTCTCTAATAGGTGCTTTGTACAAATATAATACTAAATTATTGCCAGTATATTTTTCTCCTCTGATAAGAGTCCTGTTTTGTAGCTGGCGGGGTTGGGGGAGGGTATCTAGTTTTGCATTTAGGAATTTCTAATGGTAAGAGAAAAGAATTTGAAATCATAAAGACCAAAGTTTATCCCATTTGACAAAAGACCCCACAAAATATTGGGAGGAGAGTTTTACTACAAATGATTAATGTCTACAATACATGAAAAGCAATTAAGAAAATTCAAACAATTAAAAGAAATATTGTCAACAACACAAACACATGAAAAGGGGATCAACCTCATTAATAAACAAAGAAATATAAATAAGAGCAACCCATCAGTTTGAAAAAAAAATAAAAATACTCAGAGTTTGGTGTGGGTGTGGAAAATTGTCATGTATGTACACTGTTGGTGGAAGTTAAATTAATACAACTTTTTGCTTAGGCAATTTTGCAGTATATATCTAAATTAATAGAGTTCTTGTTTAATAATTCAGGAGTCCCTTAATCTACAACTTTATCCTGGAGATATTCCTAATACAAATGTGCAAATGTCTCTGTATAGGAATGCTCACTGCAACATTTTGCTAAAGAAAAACTTGGAAACAGTCTATATGTTCAACAGTAGAAAACAAGTATATAATTTATGACACAACCTCACCATAGATACATTAATATTCATAAGCATAGGAGGTGGATCTATATGTGGCATGAGAAAGATGTGAGTGATAGTTTGTTAAGTGAAAGTAATTAGTAGAGTATCTTGTGTAGCATGATCCCACTTTTGTGTATATAATTTAGGCACAGAAAATAAGGTTGGAAGAAGCACACTCCAAACAGTTAACAGTGAATATATCTGGGGTCTGTGGGTGTGTATGGAGAATTCTTTTCATTTCTACTGCATATACTTCTATTAACTAATCATATATCTATATGAATTGCTTTCACAATTAAACATGTCAATAAAGAATAACGAAGAAAAAAGAAGCTCTGGATTTGAGTCATGGTACTACCATTGGCAACTTGTATGCCCGTGAAGTCACCTAGCCTTCTTGGGTTTGTTTTCTCATCTGTAAAATAGGGAAAGTAATAATACTTGCTCCCATATCTTCCAGGATTGTGGGAGGATTGAATGTGGTAATGAATTATTATCAATTATTTTATTCATTCATATTACCAAACTATTTTCCTCTGATTAAAGTAAAAGGACATGTACATATGGGCTTTTTAATCTCCAGAGCTTTACTGATCAGAGGTGCCTGTGGATGTGGTGATCACATTTGCTTTGGTGAGGCTTCCTCTTGACTTTTGGTATTCCTCCCCAGTGCAGGTGTGCGTGCACACACAAGCACTCCTGCACCCACTCACTGCCATGGTACTTGAGGGGACAGCTGCTCTGGCATAGACTGTTAACTCAACTTAAGGGACTTATTTTCTTTTTTAGCATGGTCTGTGCATTATTTCCTGTTATGAATTAGTTGTGTCAGTGCCAAACTCTTCTACCTTAAACCTTTCTGAGGCTCAAGCTGTGTTAAGAGCATCCCCCCAACCCGCCCAGCCACCCCACTGTCCCCTCCTGAGGCCAGATCTTAGTCTGCTCATTTCAGGATTTTTAAGCCTAATGGACTGGGCCATGTGAGAGATTACTGAGAGGAACAGACCAAGCAGGGGCTAAGAGACTCCAGGCTAATCTGCTGAGTAGTCTGGAAATGCACAGCTGCAGGAGTTGGTGATGCTTTAAAATACTTTGTCAGGCTATTTGTTAGGGCGCCTGCTTCTGTGGCCCTGCCGAATGCTTGCTTAGGAGGCATAATCTTTTTTGGACAGGAGCTCCCAAATGTAAAGTGACAGATGCTAATGTGGAATATAATACAGAAGACCCAGCTTTGCTGTCATAAATAACGGTAAATTGTTTAATCTTGCTGAGTTGTAAATCTATGATAGCCAGATGTCTTTAGTTCATTGGAACATACTATAGGAGGTGGGGGCATTTAGCAAATGGGCAGTAATGATTAACCAGCCAGACAGAAAGTGGTCTGATGGAATTTATTTGAAGATCCATATAAATGTATTTTAATTGATGTGACAACTACTCATGGAAAAAACATAGCTATAAAGAGAGACTTTTGTTTTTGTTTTGGAATATATATATTCTATCTACAGAGGTACCAAAGATATTGTGTTTTTGTTTTGGAATATGTATATGTGTGTGTGTGTGTGTGTGTGTAAAAATCATTACACAGTAAGTTCTCACTTAACATTGTCAATAGGTTCTGTAACTTTAAGTGAAATGACATATAAGGAAACCAATTTACCATAGGCTAATTGATATAAATAAGAGTTAAGTTCTATGGCGTCTCATTGATGTTATAATGAAATGATATCGAACAAAATGGATGTTATTCTAGGACCTGCTGTATTATAAAATTTTTATATACCTATAAAGGTGCCAGATGTAAAGTATTCTTAAGAATTTAGGTAGTTTGTCAAGTAGCATATGTGTGTGCATCTGTGCATAGGACACCCGTCCACCCCCGCAAAGAGATATATATTCTTCCCTGGATATATTCAGGAGGAAGATAGAAGAGAGTCCCAGATGTCAGAAGTGTTTGAAGGCTTTATAGAATTGAAGGAGGTGACTAAATGTTCCCAAATGATCTATGTTTCTATGATAATAAGTAGAACTGATGCTGGAGTTGGATGGACCAAGACTAAGAAATATAAGCAATTTAAGTCCTACTGTTCTAGGCATGAAGCTATGTTGCAAGGACATCTTTCTGCAGTGAGCTCAACAACATGGGTAAGTTAGCAGGCCAGCCTAGTATACACCAGTGGACAGTGCAAGTCAGAGGCATGGCTGGGGGAAACAGAAGATCCAGGTCGAACAAGGATGCAGACATGGTCCTGTCACTCCTTACCATGCACTTCAGTAGTCTCTTAGTGATTAGTTTTGGTGGTTAAAGAAGAAAGAAGACATTATTGTCATGCAGGCATGTTTCAACTAGTTTTTTAAATTTAATTATTGGCACACTATATTCAGTTTATTCCACAGTATGAGTTCAGTCCTCAAACATTTTTTTAGTTGCACATATAAAAACTTTGAGTGAAAGAACACTTTTTTATTGGTCAATAAATGATAGTACATTTAAATAATGGAAGACTATATAGCCACTAAAATCATGTTATGGAAAAATATTTAGTGATAGACAGATTTTAGGGAAGGGCTAGTTATATTAAGTGCAAGATGTAGGCCACACAAATTTTTTTTGTAAAAAATCATAAACATAAAATGAAAGGGAAGGAGGGAGAGAGAGAGAGAGAAAGAGAGAGAAAAAAACAAAAAACAGATAGACAAAAGACAAAGGATGCACACAGAGATGTTAACAGTAGTCATTTATAAGTTTACAGATAATTTTTATTTTTCCTCTTATGTACTTCCTAAAGGTTCAAAAAAAGGAACATGCAAATATATATTTTTGTAATTAGAAAAACATTACAAGTTATTAAAACAATAACAAATTCATTCAATTGCTATGAATTAAGAAATTCATAATTAAGAATTAAGAAATGACACCAACAAGGAATATAAGTGAAATGTATTGAGAGTTTATTGGGTGGCAGATATTGAACTGGAGCTCAGCTGTATTGGCTTTCATCTTCCATCCTGTGATCATTTAGATCTTATACATAATAAAACTGAGATACAGAGGGATTCAGGGTCTTGTCCAAAGTCACATACCTAATAGGTGGCAAAGTCAGTTTTTACATCCTTTCCCATTGGATACCAAAATCTCAACTTATCTCAGGGCACTCAACTCTGCCTCTTGACCCAGGTAGATTCAATGGTTCTCATCCTGGTCCCAGTGGGGTTGGTCAACTCATGAAATGGCAGCAAAGAGGGCCCCTTCTTGTTTTAGTGAACCAAACCCTGTACCTTAAGGTAAATATTTCAGCATTTTCCAAGCATTGAATTGCCTTATCACCAGAAGGAACCTAAGCTCCAATTCCACCCCCTCATTTGACACCCGAGGAAAGCCAAATTGCCTGATCCTTTCAATGATATTTTGAGAACTGGTGGGCCGATTGAGGAACAGAACTTGGGCCAAGCATCTAGGTGCCTGTAGATTGTCTGAACTTGTTCAGATGTTAGGAATCGAGTGTGAAATCCATCTTGGTTTGGTTCAAATGGACTCTTGTCTCTTGCTTCCAGCCGCTGAGTGTGCGTGTAAAGACATCCAGGGGGACGGGAAGCTGAGGATGAGTTGGGTGCTCCCATCTGGTCTCCATGTAACAAAGCATTTTACAGCACAATTATCCATGAGCAACTGGAGAAGTCCCTTGGTGTTTGGATAACCACATCCACATCTTGAGTTCGTTATGTCTTGAAATTCCACTTAGCCATCACCTGCTTACTCATGTGCAGCACTGCGTAAGGGCTGGCTCTCCTCTTTGACAGCTGGGACAGAAAGGCTGAAGCCTTGCCATCCATGGCAGTTTAGCTTTGGACTGCCTTTGTGTGTGTTTTTTTGTGTGTGTTTTTTTTTTAACTGAGAAGACAGGAAACAGGCATCTCTGTGTGTATGGCTTTCCATGCACTTTGTAGATGGACGTGGTGGCAGCTGTGTGGTCCTGTACAACACTCTATCTCTGTACCATCAAGGAAGTTTCTGTTTATTGTTCACTTCACTCTCTCTGATTCATGTTGGGAATTATGGGGATATAACACAGTGAATGGAAGACATTGAGGAATCTCATGTTTACTTTTTCTTCTCTGTCTTTGGGACTCTTTTTAAAAAAATGACTTACTTAAAGCGAAAAGGTAATCATCAAGGGGACGTCTTATTTAAGGGAGTTCACACATGAAAAGAGTCCTGCTTTCTTTTTTTTAAAAAATATATTTCTTTATTATTTTCAGAGAGGAAGGGAGAAGGAGAAAGAAATAGAAACATCAATGATGAGAGAGAATCATTGATTGGCCACCTCCTGCACACCCCCCACTGGGGGGGGATGGAGCCCGCAACCCAGGCATGTGCCCTTAGCCGGAATCGAACCCGGGACCCCTCAGTCCACAGGCTGAGGCTCTATCCACTGAGCCAAGCCGGCCAGGGCAAGAGTCCTGCTTTCATTAGTTACTGGGGAAAACTCATCTGGAGTCAGAATTCTGCATATACTCTGAGATTCTAACCTGTGGGTTTAAATTGTACACTGCTGCTCTCTAGGATTTTAATTTGAGCTAATTAAAAATTGAACACATACTAAATCTAATTTAGAAGAGTAGTTGGTAGCATTCTGAAAAGAAGGATCCATCAGAAATAAAATCATTAACAAAATTAGTTGTATATGTACCTGGTATAAAGAAATGAAAGTGCTGAGAGAAAGCTTTGTGTAATAAATTTTTTCTTTCTCAGGACACTAGTCTGTGGCATGTGGAAGGGCATATTAATTCTCTCTGTACCTCCTATGCCCACTCATGGGTGGAACAAATAATGGTACAATCTAGGTGAGGTGAAAGGGTTGATGAAAGGCATTGGTGTCGCATTAGAAGGATAGACCCAGAGAGATCATAGGGAACTGCACCATAGGAATAATGGTGATTGCATGAACTTGTTCCTACCTAGTCATGACTTCTAAATGCTTAGGGAAGGGGCGACATAGCAGGGAGATTTGCCTTATGTCAGGAGTGGAGCTAAGACTCATATCTAGATCTTCTAACTGCAGCAGCCACAGGAAACCAATATAGATTTTGCATTCCTTTATATATGTACTAGAGGCCCGGTGCACAAAAATTTGTGCACTTGGTGGGGGGCGGGAGGGGGGTCTCTCAGCCCGGCCTGTGCCCTCTCGCAGTCTGGGACCCCTCAGGAGATAACGACCTGCTGGCTTAGGCCTGCTCCTGGGTGGCAGAGGGCAGGCCCAATCCCTAGGTGCAGCCCCTGGTCGGGCTCAGAGCAGGGCCGATTGGGGAGTTGGGGCGCCGCCCCCTGTCACGCACAGAGCAGGGCCAATCAGGGGGTTGGGGCGCTGCCCCCTGTCACGCACAGAGCAGGGCCCATCAGGGGGGTTGGGGCTCCGTACCCTGTCACGCACAGAGCAGGGCCCATCAGGGGGTTGGGGAGCTCCCCCCTGTCACGCACAGAGCAGGGCCCATCAGGGGGTTGGGGAGCTCCCCCCTGTCATGCACAGAGCAGGGCCCATCAGGGGGTTGGGGACCTCCCCCCTGTCACGCACACAGTAGGGCCGATAGGGGAGTTGGGGCACCGCCCCCTGTCACACACAGAGCAGGGCCCATCAGGGGGTTGGGGCGCTGCCCTCTATCACCCACAGAGCAGGGCCGATCAGGGGGTTGGGGCGCCGCCACTGTCACACTCAGGGCAGGGCCAATGGGGAGGTTATGGCTCTACCCCGTCACACACAGAGCAGGGCCCGTGGCGGGGGGGCGGTTGGGGAGCTCCCCCCTATCAGGCACAGAGCAGGGCTGATCAGGGGGTTGGGGCGCCTTCCCCTGTCACGAACAGAGCAGGGCGGATAGGGAGGTTGTGGCCCTGGCCCCTGTCACACACAGAGCCGCAGGGCGATCAGGGGGTTTGGGCGCTGCCCCCTGTCACGCTGATCCCGGTGCTGGGAGGCATATTACCCTTTTACTATATAGGATAGAGGCCTAGTGCATGGGTAGGGGCTGGCTGGTTTGCCCTGAAGGGTGTCCTGGATCAGGGTGGGGGTCCCCACTGGGGTGCCTGGCCAGCCTGGATGAGGGGATGATGGCTGTTTGCAGCTGGTCACACACCCTTCAGGGTGGGGGTCCCCACTGGGGTGCCTGGCCAGTCTGGGTGAGGGGCTGAGGGCTGTTTTCAGGCTGGTGGGTGACTGAAGCTCCCAACCGCTCCTTTTTTTCTTTTTTCTTTTTTATTCTGGGCCAAGGCCTCTGCTGCTGAAAGCAGGTATCTGGTTTGTTTCGGTTCTATAATCGAAACACTGTATCATCTCCAGCTCTGAAATCCCAGCCGGCTGAAAGCTGGTTTCTGGGGTTTTGTTTAGCTTCTATATTTGTTACAATGTTTCAAACTGCCAGCTCAGAGGCCGGCAAGGCAGGCGGGGAACGTTGGAGTCCTCCTTCACTGAAGCAAGCAAGCCTCATGTTCGCTTCCAGCTGCCTGGCTGCCGGCCGCCATCTTGGCTGGCAGTTAATTTGCATATCACCCTGATTAGTCATTGGGAAGGGTAGCGGTCGTACGCTAATTACCATGTTTCTCTTTTATTAGATAGGATTGTTTTAGTTTCCTAGGGCTGCTTTGACAAATTACCATAAACTTGGTGGCTTAAAATAACAGAAATTTATTCCCTTACAGTTCTGGAGGCTGATAGTTGAAATTAAGGTGTCAGCAGAGCCATATTCCCTGCAGAAGTTCCAGGGCAGCATCACTTCATGCTTCTTCCAGCTTCTGATGACTGATATATTCCCTAGCTTTGGCTGTACCACTCCAATCTCTGGGTCTGTCCTCACACTATCTCCTCCCCTGTGTGCTTCTCTTTTGTGTCTGTTTAAATAAGAACAGTGTACTATGGCTTCCATAATAGAAAAGGTCCAAGTATAATCAACCTGCCATCAGGTCACTGACTGATGACCCTGGGAATGGTGCCATATTAGGGACTCGGTGTTGGTCCCTGCTGCTAGCAGATTGGGCACTCAGCAGTGGCTGTAGTCAGGTTGGCCTTGGTAATTCTAGAAGTCTATGTTACTGAGCCCATGTATAACATTCTTCTGCCACAAGGGCCACTGTGTTCCTGAGCTCCTTAGGCAATGACAGGAGTGGCTGGGAAAAGAGGATGACTAGTATTCACAAAACAGATCATTCTATTCGCTTGATTCTTAAAACCCTCCTCTGCTGAGGTTACCTTTTGGTAAGCATTCACATGGGACACAGATACATTCAGAACTTTCCATATCTTTCCTTTGCAGCTCAATCACTCATTCTCCCCTATCTTCTCCAGCACTATTGTGCCTCAGTACCTCTTAACTAGATTTATATATTTTGTCCAGTACTACTTCTTTTCCCCCCTGCTATTTATAGGTTAATGAACAGGTTTGCATAAGTGAAATTTCCAGATAACTAATATTTAATCTGTTAAACCTTCAATTATAACTAAGTTGTTTCAGGTTAAAATTTTATTCAAGTGTATTTTTCCACTTTAACCTTTCAAAAAAGAAATAATTAAAATTTAATAAGATAAAAATTTACCTATGGTCTCTTTTACTTAACAAATAAATCATATATGTGTATTTCTGTATTTTTCTAAGTTCTGTCCCCAAAGTGTACATAATTTTACCTTCCTGTAATAACATAAAATGACTTTGTATTCTGCATTTTTGAATTAGCATGAAAACATTGTCTGTGTTTCTTCTCCAACTGAAAGTAAATGTAAGCTATTATAGCAAATAAAACTGAAAGGTACCCCATTTTTATTGCCTTAAAAATAATACAAAGTTATTTCTTATTCACATCATAGTCCACTATGGATGTTCCTGGTGGGCAAAGACTCTTGTCTATCCAGTAAGGCAGGTTCCTTCTACCATGTGACTCTGGCATCTCCTAGAGCCACGTGGTCACCTATATTGAGTCTGTGGAAGGAGAAATAAGTGGTGTAGAGAAGGCATGTATCCTTCTTGACATCCTTAGTTCAGGAACTCATATTACTTCTATTCTCATTCTCACACTAGTTTAACACTCAGTGTGAAAACTAGTCATGTGGCCACACCTGGATGCAAGGGTACATCTAGATAATAGAGCCCCTATCTGGGCAGCTGCTCCTCAGCAACTCTATACTATGGAAGGGATCATAACTTTTTGTGGATTAAAAAACCAAGTGTGCCACAGCTGCACAAGTTTTATAATTACCCCTTTAAATGGCTGAAGAATATTCCATAAGTCAATACATTATGCTTTATTTAGTAGGTTCTTAATTATTAGACATTTATAAAGATTGCTTTTAATTTTTCACTTCCAATGAATACCACTATAGGAAATATTTACACATACATACCTCTTTCTGTTTAAAGATTATATCTTTAAGAATGATTCTTTAATCCATTTTGAGTTTATTCTTTGTATGGTGTAAGAAGGAGATCTAGTTTCATTTTTTTGCACATATATGTCCAATTTTCCCAACAACATTTATTGAATAGACTGTCCTTATTGTATGCTTTTGCCTCCTTTGTTAAATATTAATTGATTATAAAGGCATGCATTAATTTTTGGGCTCTGTATTCTGTTCCATTGATCTATATGTCTGTTTTTATGCCAGTGCCATGCTGTTTTGATTACTGTGGCCTTGTAGTATAGTTTGATATCAGGAGCATGATTCCTCCAACTTTCTTCTTCTTTCTCAAGATTACTGTGGCTATTCAAGTTCTTTTTGGAATACTTGTTCTACTTCTATGAAATACACTATTGGTATCTTGATAGGGATTGCATTGAGTCTGTAGGTTGCTTTGGGTAGTACAGAAATTTTAATGATGTTAATCCTTCCTATTCATGAACACAGTATATACTTCCACTTATTTGTATCTTTTTCAGTTTCTTTCTTCAATATCTTATAATTTTCCAAGTATAGGTCTTTATATCCTTAGTTAAATTTACCCTTAGGTATTTTATTTATTTTGATGCAATTGTAAATGATACCGTTTTCTTAGTTTCTCTTACTGATAGTTATTGGTGTATACAAATGCAAATGATTTTTGGATATTTGTTTTTTATCCTGCTTTACTAAATTCATTTATCAGTTCTAGTAGTTTTTTTGTGGAATCTTTAGGTTTTCTATATGCAGTATCATGTCATTTTCACATATGCATGTCTGCCTATTGAAATCATATGTATGTGGCCTTACAGGAGGGATCCTGGATGCAGATGATTTGCCCACATCTCATGTGAGAGAATCCCTGAAGTCTTTATCTGTAAGCACATAGAGACCCTTGCACTGACTTTAACAGCTGCTCAGCTTCCTTCATCCATGTGGATCGGGATTGGTGGATCCCATCCCTTCTCCATGGACATTAGTGGTCTCTTCAATTCCAGGCTATTTCATCAGTGCTCTGCTAGGTAGTCTCAAAAATTCATCTTTGAACAATTGTGCAAGGATTTCTGTGGGGTAACCTCCTAGGAGGAGCACTGCCAGGTGCAGGTGTGCACCTGTGGGACTTTGGCAGATCCTGCACACTGTTCTCCCAGAGGGTGGCCTTTCCCCCTCCTCCCCAGGGGACCTGCTGGGGCCTCTGCTGCCTCATTTTGTCCTCAGGGTTGATTGCCACCAGACCAGAAGCCTGCCAGTCTGATGGTGACAGTGCTCTCTCCCCAGTCTTGACAGTGGGTGTGTCCCCATCGTGGAGGTCGGATATCTCTAACAGGTAGAGTTGGGTGCATTGCCTCTCGTTGGAAGTGTGTTTGCCCTTTGTCCCTTTAGAAAACATCCACTTTTAAGAGTTATCTGCACCACAGGAATTTTAAATCTTTCTCTGGCCTCAGGTTGTGGTTTGTCTTCCCAGATTTCTTCATTTTTCTCCTTTTAGTTTTGGGCACAGGAAGAACCAGCAGTTACCTGATTGGCTTTTGACTCTGGGATCACACTTAGCACAGTGGTCTCTACCACAGGATTATACACATACTTAGGAAAAGGGGCTTCTTTCTCCCAACCTCCTACATCTGACCTCAAATCCACATGGGATTTCCCTTTCAAATAACAAAATGCTACTTCAGATAAAAACCAACAAAAATATGTGAGCAGACACCTATTGTAATATTCTATGTATAGGGAACATACAGAACATGTAATGGAACAGAGACAGAAAGCAGACCAGGGTTTGCCAGGGGCAGGAGGAGTGGAGAGTGATTACTGTTGGTGTAGGGTTTCCTTTTGGGGGATGGAACATCCTGCAACTAGACGGTGGTGATGCTTGCACATCATCGTGAATGTCCTTCATGCTCAAGAATGACACCATTTAAAATGCAAACAATATATTTATTTATTTATTAAATTGAATCACCCCATGGAGAAACAAAGCATAAAAGAAGAAAGAATAGAGAAAAAGAAAAAGACCCCCAAATACCCTGAATAATAAAAATTAAAAAAATAAAGCTGAATTACCCTATGAGAATAATTAAACAGAAAAAGAAAAGAAGAAGAAAAGGTCATCGATGGGGGGTAGCACAAGTTTTTCTGAGGGGAGATAGCGAGCAGTCTCAGGCAGCAGCTCTGGAGCTGGCCCTGCTAGGTTTTCAGGAGGCAGCTCCTCCTCTGAGGCAGGACCCAGGGCAGGTTCCACGGAGGGTTCCTCATCCAGGGGTGGTGGGGCCTCAGTCATGTCTGTAGGTTCTTCCCAGGCCGGCTCCGGCTCCACAGCTATAGCTAGAGTAGCTGCTGGAGGTGGCAGGACCTCTGGAGGTGTACACGCCTGTAGCTTCCATCAGGCTCCTCTGTCTGGACTTCAGGTGTTACTGTAGGAGCCTCCTCTGCCTCCGGTGCCGGTGCTGGGGCTGTGAGAGGAGAAAAGATCACCCCTGTGCCTGCTTTTCCATATGCCCTTTCCTCCCCCCAAGGACATAACAGAAGCCAGAGCCTTCCAGAGAAGCCACAGCCCAGGACCCACCACAGGACGTGCTCCCCACCTGCAGTCCAGCAGGTGGATGGTCTGGAGCCAGGCTTTGCCCCTGGCCAGTCTCTGGGGGTGCTCCCTGTGTGTCTGGCACTGAGCCCTCTCCATAAGCTCGCATGCACCTCCACCTCCTAGCCCACCCAGACCTCCTCACCCTTGGGCTCTGCCTCCTGGGGCTGCAGGTCCTCTGGCCCAGTGTGATTCACATGGGCCTGGTGCTCCAGGTAGGCATCACACATTGGGAACCTCTTGTGGAGCCTGGGGGGCTCCAGGAAGGAGTTGCAAAGTGTGATCTGCCTTTGCTGATTGAGCAGCTTCCAGGACGGAGGTCTACAGAACCTGATGGGCTTCTGGGGAGGACTCCATCTCTGGCCACTCAAGGGCCCTGGCTCCCCAGACCCCCAGCTGGCCATATGCACTGCGGGCCTGCTCTGGCCCTCAGTAGTATGGCCCACCTGCCCCTCAATGGTGAAGGCAGGGCTGGGGTCTTCATGGACCAGCCGCTGCTCTTCCATGAAATGGGTTGAGCTCTGCAATGACAGTGACCAGCAGCCAATCTAGAGTCCTCAAGGCCTGCTCTGCCCTAGTCGCTGCTGCTTCTGCCCACTGGACCTTCTGCTCCCGGATCAGGCCCAGCCCTGTGTCTGCACAGACCTCCACCCAGGAGAAATGAGAGTCACCACCAGGGCTTGGGATAGACCTCGGGCGGAGGGCACCACCCACACTCCTCTTCCACCCAGTGAGCCTTGACCTGGGGTGTGAACATGACTGGTCCATCAGGCTTCTGACCTCCCCTATCCCCAACCTGTTCCTGCTCCTGGCAGGCCCTTTCTGTGTGACCCCCCCTTCTGTACACACACACACACACACACACACACACAAAGGGGACATCGGGCTGCTCAGGTAGGGTCAGAGTGGTACCCTGGCCCACACAATACCGCCCAGGGCCTCCCTGTGTTACCTCTGGCTTCAACCGTGTCAAGGGCAATAGGTGTCTGGGCTGAGCCCTGAACCAGCAGTGACTGCTGTGGAACATACTCTCATCACTGCCTCTCTTGAGGCCTTGGCCTTGGAACATGGGGGGAGAAAACATGAAAACATGGTGTCCTTTCCAATGTTTCTATCCAAATGAGATGGGAAGTGGCAGTTATAGAATGGGGCTGCCTGTTACTAGGAGTCCAGGTTCTGTTGGGCTCCATTGTCAAGAAGTGAGGTCACCCCTGGGTCCCCTACCCCAGGCATCTCCTCAGGAAGAGCAGTGACCTCACTTCCTGACAAGATCAGTGACCTCACTACACTGAGCAGTAACCACACTACACCAAGAAGTACCATGGCCTCCAGAGTCCTTGGGGATCATTTGTGGGAGAAAGCCAGACCCCAAGCCTCATGTTGGGCTGAAATAAATTGAAATACATAGTGCACACACTTAGCTAGCCAGGGACACTAAAACTAACTTTTTTTTTTTTAAGAGGGGCTGAGTAGGGGGAAACAAATGGAGATTTTTATTTATTTTTTTTTATTTTTATTTTTTTTAAATATTTTATTGATTTTTTACAGAGAGGAAGGGAGAGGGATAGAGAGTTAGAAACATCGATGAGAGAGAAACATCGATCAGCTGCCTCCTGCACATCTCCCACTGGGGATGTGCCCGCAACCCAGGTACATGCCCCTGACCGGAATCGAACCTGGGACCCTTTAGTCCGCAGGCCGACGCTCTATCCACTGAGCCAAACCGGTCCGGCCAAATGGAGATTTTTAAAAAATATATTTTATTGATTTTTTTACAGAGAGGAAGGGAGAGGGATAGAGAGTTAGAAACACCGATGAGAGAGAAACATCGATCAGCTGCCTCCTGCACACTCCCTACTGGGGATGTGCCCGCAACCCAGGTACATGCCCTTGACCGGAATCGAACCTGGGACCCTTCAGTCCGCAGGCCGACGCTCTATCCACTGAGCCAAACCAGTTAGGGCCTAAAACTAACTTTTAAATTGAATTTATTTATTTATTGCAGTGACACTGGTTAATAAAATTGTATATGTTTCTTTAGTACAGTGATGGCGAACCTTTTGAGCTTGGCATGTCAGCATTTTGAAAAACCCTAACTTAACTCTGGTGCCGTGTCACATATGGAAATTTTTTGATATTTGCAACCATAGTAAAACAAAGACTTATATTTTTGATATTTATTTTATATATTTAAATGCCATTTAACCAAGAAAAATCAACCAAAAAAAAATGAGTTTGCGTGTCACTCTGACACGCGTGTCATAGGTTCGCCATCACTGCTTTAGTACAATTCTATAACACATCATCTGTATATTGTATTGTGTGTTTACCACCCCAAGTCGTCTCCTTCCATCACCAGTTATCTGCTCTTTCCCCTCTTCTACCTCCCCCAGCACCCTTTCCCTCTGATAATCACCATAATGGAATATTACTTGTTTGTAAAAAAGAGGAAATCTTACCCTTTTCCATTGCATGGATGGACCTGTAGAGTATTATGCTAAATGAAAGAAGCCAGTCAGAGAAAGACAAGTACCATGTGATTTCACTTATATCTGGAATCTAATGAACAAAATGGACTAACAAACAAAATAGAAACAGACTCATAGATGCCAAGAACAGACTGACAGCTATCAGAGGGGAGGGGGTTTGGGGGCTTGGTGAAAAAAATGAAGGAATTAAGTGAGAAAAACCTGAGACACAGATATCAGTGCCAGAGAGAAAGTGGAGTTGGGGGAGGTAGAAGAGAGTAAAGGGGGAATAGATCGTGATGGAAGGAGACTTGACTTTGGGTGGTGAAAACACAATATAATATACAGATGATGTGTTATAGAACTGTAAAAAAGTATTAATTCTAAAAGATAGGATATATAGAAATCAATGAATAAAAGTTAAAATACTTTTTCAGGTTCTTGAATCCACAAACTTACTCCTTGAGGGAAGTTACTAACTTGTATTCATTGTTGTATCTGTACGGTCTTCTACATTGTGTGTAATAGTAAAATGAGTTGAGTGACCAAATAAATTTTAACAAGAGCATGTAGAACATAATTTATTATGGCTCTGGATAATAATATGAATGTAATTATTGTCCTATGTCTTTCCTGTCTTAATAAGCGGCACCAGCATTCATCCAAATCTAAAGGTAGAAAGCTGTGCAAGAAATTACCATAAAATTTAGTGGCTTAAAACAATAAATATTTATTATTTTTTACAGTTTTTGAGAGACAGAAGGTGGGTTGTTCTGACTTGGGGACTCTAATGAGGTCACAGTCATGTATTGGTGGGGGCTTTGTCATGTGAAGGCTTGACTGGGATACACTGCAAGATGGCTCACCTCCACGCTGGCAAGTTGGTGCTGGCTATTGGTAGGAGGTCTCAGTTCCTGTCCATTCAGGTGCCTACACAGAGCTTCTTGTGTGGTGTCTTCATGACATGCTGACTGGTATCTTCCAGAGGGAACAATCCAAGAGAGCAAGGCAGAAGAGGCATTTACAGCCTCCCCTTGGAAGTCACACACTCTCCGTCTTCAATGTTCTAATCATCCAGATCTGCCTCATTCATTGTGGGAGGGGACTGCCCAGAGGCATGAATGCCAGAAGAAGGGATCATTGGGAGCTATCTTGGAAGTTGGTTACCAGAGCTCCTCTCTTTCATATTTCATTCCACACACGTCTTCTATTCATTCTCCTTCCAAAAATATATCTCAGATATAATCACTTATCTTCATCTCTATTGTCTCTAGCCTAATCCAAGACATTATTCACAATCAACTCTGCTATAATAGCCTTTCATCTGATCTTTCTCCTTCTGCTCTTGTTACTCTCCAATGCATTTTCCATATAGCAGCCATTCATTCATCATTCATTCATTTTTTTTCAATTCATTCAACATATTTATCTTGTACTTACATGCTAAGTTTGTTTTAGAATTTTAAAATATATGGCAGTGACTAAACAAAGTCCTTAGAACTTATATATAGTGGGAAAATGAATAATTTGGAAGATATTAGACGGTAATATGTGTAATACAGAAGAATAAAGCAGGGTAAAGTAAACAGAGACCTGTAGGGGAATTAAGGACTAATGGGTGCTGTATTATATACAGCTGTCAATAGTGCTATCTCTGATTATATTGGACAGAAGTGAGGAGGCATATGAATACCTGGGTAAGAGTGCTCTAAGCGGAGGAAAAGAAGGCAAAGGCCCTTCTTGGTGTGTTTGAGGAACAGCAAAGCAGCCACTGTGGATGAAGCAGGGAGTGGGAGGGAAATGGCAGGCCATGAGGTCCAGATCATGTAGGGCCTTGGAACCTATGATGAAGACTTTAGCTTTACCTTGGGTTGGTGGGGAACAAGAAAAGTCCTGGGAATGTTTTGCTGACAAGATACAACTTGCTTTTTAACAAGATCATCTGAATTGCTCAGTCCATGATCTTTTAAAATGTAAATGGTATCAGATCACTTCCATTGCTTAATACCCTTTGATGAATTCCCATTGTACTTAGAATAAAATCCAAGCTCCCTTAGCTATTATTACTATTGTTGTTATTAAAATTGACACTCCATTATTTTCTGTCATAGAATTCTGCTGTCTTCCTTCCTATTAATTATCCAATAATTGTTATTATTATTACTATTATTATTACATTTATCCTATATAATAAAGAGGTAATATGCAAATTGACCATCACACCCTTGCACAAGCAGGGGAGGGCAGTTAGGGGCGACCAGGCGAGCAGGAGAGGGCAGTTGGGGCGACCGAGCCGGCAGGGGAGGGCAGTTGGGGGCGACTGGGCCGGCAGGAGAGGGCAGTTGGGGGCGATTGGGCTGGCAGGGGAGCAGTTAGGCATCGATCAGGCTGTCAGGGGAGTGGTTAGGGGGCAATCAGGCTGGCAGGCAGAAGTGGTTAGGGGCAATCAGCAGGCAGGCAGGCGAGCGGTTGGGAGCCAGCAGTTGGACATCCCCTGAGGGGTCCCAAATTGGAGAGGGTGCAGGCTGGGCTGAGGGACAACCCCCCCAATGCACGAATTTCGTGCACTGGGCCTCTAGTTTGTTTATAAGCTGCTTCATCCACTCAAAAATATACTACGGAGATGTTGTGGTATGTGGGTCTTTTCCATACTAAGTCATCCCAAGAGTGCTTTGTTTTTGGAGTTTTTGTGTTTGCTCTCTTTAGGGTATATTTTTTCTGTATCTTCCCTCATTGTCATATTTGGTCAATGACCTACCTCTAGCCATGCTATTTTGGATGCCAGGCTAACTGCTGTTGAGCTGGATGCTAAAGCTTGCCTTGGTTTGTGGGCTACATCAATACTTCTCAAACTTTAATGAACAAATGAATTATCTGGAAGGAGGAAAGGGGATCTTGTTAAGATACTGATACTTATTCAGTAGGTCTTGGGTGGGCCTTGAAATTCTGCATTTCTACCAAGCTCATAGGTGATGCTCATGCTGCTGGTGCTATGAGTGATGAGGTGGTTTGATCACTGAGCTTGTTTGAGCATTGGAATCGCCCCAAAAACTACAAATTCCTGGATACCTCCCTCCTTCCTGAAGGTTCCAATATAATTAGACTGGGATGCAGTATGGTGAATTAGAGTATGGTGAATTTTCTAGGCTTCATTAGTGATTCTAATTTGTAGCAAAATTTGAGAGCTGCTGGATTGGATGACACTGGGTCCTATTTTAAAACAAAGCATACCAAGTAATACTCTGCAGAGCTGTATTCTTTTTTAAAAGTTAGTTTTATAGCTATAGAAAAAGTCTGGCCACACTAATGGATGACTTAAAGATCTCTGCCTAGCACATGATTGGGTAGTGTCCCCAACGTCCTCAGCACATGCTGCCACAAGGTCTAGACTTCCTGCCTTCAGAAGAGGGTTGTTCCAAGTCCAGTTAAAATATGCCCACTGGCCGAAACCGGTTTGGCTCAGTGGATAGAGCGTCGGCCTGCGGACTGAAGGGTCCCAGGTTCGATTCCGGTCAAGGGCATGTACCTGGGTTGCGGGCACATCCCCAGTGGGAGATGTGCAGGAGGCAGCTGGTCGATGTTTCTCTCTCATCGATGTTTCTAACTCTCTATCTCTCTCTCTTCCTCTCTGTAAAAAATCAATAAAATATATTTAAAAAAAATATGCCCACTGACAACAAGACTATATAAATCAGGTCCCCTCCTGTGTGAACTTATGCTGAGGCAGAGAATGGGATGAAGCATAGAAATGCTCCATTTCTTTTCTTCTTGTAATTTCTAGCATGTTAATGTACAGCTTTGGAGCCAGCAACTAAGAACTTCTTGTGTGGTTCAAACTAACCCTTTGGTCATCAAAAGCAGATGTTTCAAACTACTGAAGATCACTGAGACAGTTCCAATTTACAGATTAATAATTGACTGCTAGATATGGGTGTCTCAGATGGTCTTGGAGACATTGGGCAGAAGAGACAATGCCCAAGCTCTGTCTTCTTTCCCTCTTCCCTCACACCTGCCCACTCAGTTCCTTTGGCCAGGTGATTTACTGTGTGTTAGTAGAGCCTGGGGCACTTTCCTGTTGAAATGTACTTCAATCCCATGTATTAGGATTGATTTTTTTTTCCTGGCTGGTCTAGATTGGACGACTGATTATTGGACAGAATGGCATCTTGTCGACACCTGCTGTTTCCTGCATTATCAGAAAGATCAAGGCAGCTGGTGGAATTATCCTGACAGCCAGCCACTGCCCTGGAGGACCTGGGGGAGAGTTTGGAGTGAAGTTTAATGTTGCCAATGGAGGTATGTGGTTCAGAATATGCCTTAATCATCATGATCTCTTTCCTCCTTTATGTTACCACAGTCTTACAAAGACCTCCTGATGGTTGACAAACAGGGCAGAGAGGAAGTAGCTCAGAAAAATCTAGTGAGGTGCTTGTATTAGTCAGGGTCCTCCAGAGAAACAGAACCAATGGAATATAAGGGAATTGGCTCAAGTGATTATGGGGAAAGAAGCAACTTTGAGGGGTGCGAATGGAAGTTTTGGGAATAGTTGCCTATGTCTGTTCAAAAAGAAGTAAGAAGAAAGGTTGCCTGCTAAGATCACGAGGCAAGAATAGAGACGGGTTTTGGGATAAATCAGTGGTTCTCAACCTTCCTAATGCCGCGACCCTTTAATACAGTTCCTCATGTTGTGGTGACCCCCAACCATAAAATTATTTTCGTTGCTACTTCATAACTGTAATTTTGCTACTGTTATGAATCGTAATGTAAATATCTGATATGCAGGATGTATTTTCATTGTTACAAGTTGAACATAATTAAAGCATAGTGATTAATCACAAAAACAGTATGTAATTATATATGTGTTTTCCGATGGTCTTAGGCGACCCCTGTGAAAGGGTCATTCGACCCCCAAAGGGGTCGTGACCCACAGGTTGAGAACTGCTGGGATAAATGGAGATGTTTTCTAAAAGGTACTCTGGGAAATTTGTTGAAGATTCCTGAGAAGTGAGGACCAGGGTGAAGTTAATCCCGCATTATTAGGATAAGGCAGTCTGTATAACTCCATGACTACCTTCAGCAATGTATGGGAGTGTCAGCAGTGGGAGCAGGTAAGTGTTTGGGGAATGATCAGGTGGGTGGGCACGACAGAGCATCAAGAGGGCTGGTGGTGGTTAATAGTGTCTGAGCTGACATCAGACAACTAAGATTCAAATCCAGCCTCTGTCAATTACTAGGTATGTGCCAAATTCCATATAAAGTGTGAGATGTGGTATATGTAAATTTCAATAAATGTTGGCTTGTGTTAATGGGCTAACAAGGGCATAGCTCAAATGGTGGATCATAGGATCCTGCCTGGAATAAGACACCAATGAAACTAGAATGGACTGATGGCCTGGGATTAATTAAGTGATGAAGAGCAGGCTCAGCAGATGTACAGAGTAAGGTAGAAGGAAGATAAGGAATTTGTGGGGTAAGGATACTCATGTTTGATATTTTTGAAGGAAGGATTTCAAGAGACATTATTACTTAAGTTATGACTGTACCAGGCATCAACTAAAATGAAGAAAAAAATAATTGGAGTAGAAGATGTCAAGGAACTTGGAAGTTGTCAAGGAACACGGGTGGCTGATGAGCTCTGAGGTTATCTATGTGGGTGACTGGTTGAAAATTATCATCTCATGCAGTAGAGCTTGTTTTACTTTAAAAAAATCAGTGTACTTTGTCATTAAAACTCAAATAGAGACTTAAAAACTGATAGAGACAGCACTCTAACACGTTGTAGTGTCCAGAAGATGGGGATATTTATGCATTCTTTAATCTGGTGAGCATTAGTTTTGCATAAAAAATGCAAAAACCAAATAAGATTATTTACTTTTTATGTTTTGTAAAAGGGTGAAGTTGATAAGGAATACGTTTATTACTTTGTGGTTCTTATTTTTTCTATATGACAAAAAAAAATGTCAGTGCAGTTTACTAGGCTCTATTCTTTCCCACCTACTGGAATGGTGCTATTGCTATTCCTTCCCCACCCCCAGTTTTATTGAGGTGTAATTGATATACACAAAACTTGCACATATTTAATGCATACAGTTTAATGAGTTTAGGGACTGTTCCTTTTCATATGTTCAATGAGCATTTATTGGGAGGTAGTAACAGTGTTATGCCCTAAAGTAGTACTGTCAAATAGAAACAGGTTGTGAGTTAAATATGTATTTTAAATTTTTCTGATAGCCACATAAACAAAGTAAAAAAACAACAGGTGAAATGAGTAATATATTTTATTTAACCTAATATATCAAAAATATTATTATTTCAACATGTTACTATAAAATTATTAATACAATGTATTATAGTTTTCTACTAACTCTTCAAAATTTTGTGTGTATTTTATAATCATAGAACATCTCAAATTGACTATCATATTTCAAGTGCTCAGTAGCCACATGTGGCTAGTGGCTATTGTATCAGACAGTGCAGCTCTAGGATTTGGATATAAAAGAAGTCAATAAGTAATTTGTGTTCAGTAGAAAGTTAAAATATAGTTGGTGAATGAAATTAATACACAAAGCTATCTTATCTCTCTCTCTCTCTCCCTTTCTATCTACCATCTATTTCTCTATAATTTATATTTTAGATCTTTCAATATACTTATTTATTTGATTCTCAGACTTGTTGCAAAAAATGTAAAGTGGCTTGTGTTAAGTCATAAAAGTTAAAAAGACAAGAAAAACTAGAGGACAATTATTGTTTTTATGTTCAATTAATTTAAAGTGGTATTACAACTAATGTATGGGGTATTTTGAGTTAAATTCATTTAAAAACGTAGGAATCACTAGAGAGTATGAGTTGGGGAAAATAATTTACCCTGGTAAATTCACACATCCACGAGGCAGCAGACCTGGGAGTAGAAATCATATGTTTTCCCCTCAAAGTGCACTTGGGAAGCTGCAGTTTAATTCTGGAATCCCTCACTTCTGTCAAATGCATATCCTGTTTGTGTCTCATATCCTGAATAAAGCTGATTACATAACCGGGCCTCCCTGGCAGGTGTGAAACTATTTTTAGGGAAGATGTATCATAGCTTAGAAGTAGATTCAAACAAACAAACATGTAGGTTATGCACCTCCATTGAACAGGTGAGGCTGACTGAATTTCTTCCACAGTGGATGTATACAACACAAGAAATAATTGAACTGTGGACTGTTGTCTATTGTTTAGAGAACAAATGAATCTTTCTCCTGGTTGGTAGAGAAGGAGGTAATATTTCTCTAATGAAAAATTTAAATAAATTTATGTTTGGTGATGCATTATTTTCAAATTTTAGGTCCTGCACCAGATGTTGTTTCAGACAAAATCTATCAGATCAGCAAAACAATTGAGGAATATGCTATATGTCCTGATCTTCGAATCGACCTGTCTCGACTAGGAAGACAAGAATTTGACCTGGAGAACAAATTCAAACCATTTAGAGGTAATAGAGAGATTATGTTCTGAAGAAGTCAGAATAACTCCGTGGGTGGGTTGACTGGTTTCTGCAGGGCAGTGTACATGGGAAAGTGATTGAAGTATCAATCTTTGGAGTGACGCTTGATAAATAGATGTAGTGTAGAGGAAAATGAGAACAGCCAAGATATTCAGAACTGGACACTTTCAAAATCCACTTTCCAAATTCTCCATCATTTTCCACATAGGGAAAGTTTCAGGGCTGACACTTTTTCATTGTTCCAAGAATAGGATGTGAATTGTGGAAAGTTGTCTTTGCTTTTCTAGCACTTAAGATGGAGATGCCCAAATACCTTAGATAATAAATGGGAGACCCAGCATGGTAGTGAGGCTATAATTTCCCATGAAGATAGAACTATGCAGTTCATCTTGATTCAATGAACAATTACTGATTATCTGCTCTCTACCAACTCTGTGTTAGGAAATTTTACAAATTCAATAAGTACCTAATGGATTTAGGCAAGTGGTTCAAAAATTAGAGAACCAGAATGATATTGTCAAAAATATTATCCTATATCGTTACATGAATAAAACTTCTGACGTACTCAGATTACAACCTTCTATTTTATACTAGAGGCCCGGTGCACAAAAATTTGTGCACTCGGGGGTAGGCGGTCCCTCAGCCCGGCCTGTGCCCTTTCGCAGTCTGGGACCCCTCGGGGGTGACCACTTGCTGGCTTAGGCCTGCTCCCCGGGGGATTGGGCCTAAGATGGCAATCAGACATCCCTCTGGAAGCCCGGCAGCCCTCAGGGGATGTCCACTTGCCAGCGGGGAGCAGACCTAAGCTGCAGTCGAACATCCTTAGCGCTGCTGAGGAGGCAGGAGAGGCTCCCACCACCACTGCTGTAGTGGCAGCCATCAGCCTGGCTTGTGGCTTAGAAGAGCTCCCCCCTGTGAGAGCGCACTGACCACCAGAGGGCAGCTCCTGCATTGAGCATCTGCCCCCTGGTGGTCAGTGTGTGTCATAGTGACCAGTCATTCCCAGTCTTTCTGCTGTTAGGGTCAGTTTGCATATTACCCTTTTACTATATAGGATAGAGGCCTGGTGCATGGGAGGGGGCCGGCTGGTTTGCTCTGAATGGTGTCCCGGATCAGGGTGGGGTCCTGCTTGGGTGCCTGGCCAGCCTGGGTGAGGGGATGATGGCTGTTTGCAGCTGGTCACACCCCCTTCAGGGTGGGGGTCCCCACTGGGGTGCCTGGCCAGCCTGAATGAGGGGATGATGGCTGTTTGCAGCTGGTCATACCCCCTTCAGGGTGGGGGTCCCGACTGGGGTGCCTGGCCAGTCTGGGTGAGGGGCTGAGGGCCGTTTTCAGGCTGGTGGGTGACTGAAGCTCCCAGCCTCTTTTTTTTTTATTTTTTATTTTTTTTATTCTGGGATTTATTTACCTTCTATGGCTGTCACTGGAGCTGAGAGACGACTCTAGCTCTGAGGCCGTGGCTGGCTGAAAGCAGGTATCTGGGGTTTGTTTACCTTCTATAATTGAAACTCTGTTGCCATCACTGGCGCTCTAAGCTCTGAGCCCGCTGGTGGCTGAAAGCAGGTATCTGGGATTTGTTTAGCTTCTATAATTGCAACGTTGCATCCGGAGCTCAGAGCTGGGCCGCGGCAGGCAGGGAACCTTGGCTTCCTCCATCACTGGAGCAAGCAAACATCCTGCTCGCTTCAGCTGCGTGGCTGCTGGCCGCCATCTTTGTTGGCAGTTAATTTGCATATCCTGCTGATTAGCCAATGGAAAGCGTAGTGGAGGTACGGTTAATTACCATGTTTGTCTAGTATTAGATAGGATTGCACTATATAACAGAATTACTGCCATTTATGTGCATATCATTTCCCCCCTCTTATTTTTATCTTGATATTTTTCTTTTTTCCTAGAAGGCATACAAGTAGCAATAAAGCTAATATTTCTTTTTTTTTTACTCATTTGGTATCCCTGTAAGCTTAAATACAGTTAAGATAGTACCCATGTTTTACAAGTAATTTTACTTAGCTAAAAAGATGAAATACCTGGTTCATAGCAACATGGTATTGTAGGGTCAGAAGAGCTTGAAATGAACTGTTCAAGGGTCACGTTTTGGGGCCAACTCTATTACATTTTTCTTGAAAGATTTTGAGTTAATTGTTTACTTATCAGAAATCAGTGCAAAGCCATGTGATACTTACTGGAAGCAACGGAAGCCTGCTTTTATTAATCTAGTTGGGAGCATGTCAAATCAGTGTGTGTGTGTGTGAGTGTGTAGGAGTGCACACACGTGTGCATGCACATGTACATCCCCCCAACTAGGTTTGGAAGAACTGGGCAATAAGATGACTGAGAAAAATCAGGCATTTCCATCAAGAAAAAGTTTTATTGATTGATTGATTGTATCTTCACAATTTTATTTAGTTGTTCAAGAGACCAGGTCTTTGACGAACTCAGATTCATGTCCATTGCTGCAGCCACATTGCTAATTTGATGAGTTTTTTTAAAAAATGCTATGGATACCAGGAAGTGGTAGAGAGATTCCCTGGCTCCCCAGAAGCATGTGCACATAATTGTTTGGGATAATTGTGGTATGTTCTTGCTGTTTTAAATGTTGAGCAGGGCTTAGGTTAATTGGAAACAAATAAATCCTTGGCATTTCACCTTAAAGGATCAACTACAACAGGAGGGCACACACAACCCACACAAGGGACACTCATGGAACACAAAGCATGAACTTTGTGGAGTGAACTTCTA
Organism: Myotis lucifugus; assembly: GCF_000147115.1. Classification (NCBI taxonomy): domain Eukaryota; kingdom Metazoa; phylum Chordata; class Mammalia; order Chiroptera; family Vespertilionidae; genus Myotis; species Myotis lucifugus. The sequence goes on from NW_005871385.1 coordinate 573,924, forward strand.
AATTTCACTGAATTCTATTTGTTGTTTTTTACATTTCTGTTTGGGACTATGTGTTATCTGCTCTAAGTACAAATGTATTTAGGGCAAGTGGGTTCAGGAATTAAAGTACCAGATTGAAATTGCCCAAAAACATTATTTCTATAATTTTAGAATGAGTAAGAGTTTTTACTATATTCACGACCATGGACTTTTTTATTTTATAGATTAATATTTTGTTGTGGTTATACTAGAGCCTGATGCACGAAATTCGTGCAAGGGGCTCGGCCCTCGCAGCCCTGGCCGGCCCTTGCAGCCC